>NC_090273.1:157406125-157706125 GCF_040414725.1 Anabrus simplex | reverse complement strand
CACTTCCTCGTAAACCATTGATCACAATTATTTCCACTCGTTGGGTGGTCTAATGCTCGTCGTGTGCTGGTGGTCGTGGTGATTGAGGAAGTACAACAAGGCAACATTTTTCACATTAAATTAGTTTTATAGTATATTACCTGCGTCAAACGAAACGGAAGAAGACTCCATGCCAGATGAATGAGCAATTATATCTAAAAGATTAGCAATACTGATTACGGAATGCAGCACATGTGATTCAGTACACGATACATTATATACTTCAGTGTGTGTTATGTAGTTTTCACAAAGTTCCCTGATATTCTATATATTTATTTGCAGGATTTCTCCGGCAACTGCAGCTGCAGAAAGCCAGCAGGAAGCAGATGCAAATGTATGCGAAATAAAAATGGAAATGAAGATCTCTTTTGATTTTGCGGACCTAAGGAGGAAGCTACAGGGGCACAGAATCACAAAATGCATATCTCAACTAAAGAAAAAGTATCTTCATAAGACTGGAAGTACACAAAGATACATGAAGCACACCGAAGAGAGGGAGGTGGGTGAAATTACAGTTGAACAGGAAAAGGATTTCAGCGCTGAGAGTTCTACTGCGAGCGATATGAACTGGGGAACATCGCTGTCTTACCCAACTACCCAAGGGTTAAAAGGAAGCGAAGCAATTAGAGCATGCACTTCTTCAGGAATCGGAAATGAAAGCACACATCGTTCTGATGACCTCAGTGGGAATGCAATAGGCTTATCCCATCGCCATTACATCAAGGCCTCTAGACGTCTTTCTTCAACAACAACGAAGAAAGCGAAGAAAAGGGCAAAGAAGACCACTGATGAACCAGACGAGAACGAGCAGGTGAACGCAATGCATTTCATTTGCACACATTTCTTGGATCTAACATGGAAAGGTTGAACTGACACCGGTACATCCCTGCAGAAGTTCTGCTGTACAACTTAAAAGCACCTTGAATGAGATAATGTGGTTCACAACTGTGGATGAGTTATGTGAACATGGAAATAAATAAAGTTGACTGTTTTAATTTGATGTTGACGTTGTTCTTTTAGTTAAGAATGCTAACCCCTGTTGTTGTTGGCTGTAGAACAACACCCACGGTGACCTCTGCCTGTCGTAAGAGGCGAATAAAGGGGATACAGGTGCTTTCAACTTGGAAGCGTAGGTTGCCGGCCACGAGGCCCTGAGCAGAGGCCTGGCATTGCTTGTATCCTATCCGACCTCCTATGCTTAACTCTTGTTGTTTTCCAACACCGATAGTATTAGAGCACTCGAGGCCTAGCGAGTCTTTCATTTTCATGCCCTTCGTGGCCCTTGTCATTCTTTGGCCAATATCTTCATTTTTCGAATGTTTGATTCCTTGCATTCTCTCTGATTACTGTTATACAGAGGATGGTATCCTAGTTGTGCTTCGTCTTAAAACAATAATCACTAGCACCACCACCTGAAGAAAGCTGTGTCAGAGAATGATTAGCTTGCTGTCTGTTTGTTTAAACGACAAAAAATGAAATTCAAAATAACATCTTTTCACTTGAAAAGTGAATTTTCCTAGAGTCTTTTTAATACCTTAACACTTCAAAATATAGTAAATTTTATCTTCTTCTAAACTTCTGTGCTATAGTCTATTTTTAGACTTGTCATTCAACACTTATAAAATGTATGTGTATTCCAATGAGCGAAATAGTTCGTTAAATTATGAATGAAATCACTGATTCTAAAGTTTAACTTGTAATAAATTTAGTTTTTTTAATCTCAAGTTTGTTTAGAGAGGCACTCATATCATTTGAATTATCTGGATATCGGGATTGGAACTCAACGAACAGCATATGAAATTCTTGGGAGCTGGTGATATGATGCCATCCCCGTGGTGCCACGTTTGATTCCCGTGTAGTAACAACGTTCCAACTCCCACGTAGTCGAAATGATAGCAAAGGGGCTCCCAAACAATTCGTCAGCACTTTTCTGCTGCGTCAGCACCCGAGGTCATTGATCCCGGGCAAAGGTTTTTGACCTCATGACCACGTCAACGTGACGTCACGAACACGTGCTCTTATTTGTAAACAAAGCCGCGTGCTTTTTGACAGCTGTCAGCGGCCATCTTTAAACAACAGAGCATCGTTAAGCTCAGTCCTGCCATCTTTAGGGCACTAAACCTCATTTGTGCCACCTTAGGCACGTAGTAGCAGGCAATTTGAAATTCCACGTGCTTTTTTGACGGCTGTCAAGGTGGCAGCTGCCATCTTTAAACAACAGAGCATCGTACTGCCATCTTTACGGCACTAAACCACACGGCTACTATCTTAGGCACATGGTGGCAGGCAATTTGAAATGTCCCACGTGCTTTTTTGACAGCTGTCAGCGGCCATCTTTAAACAACAAACGATCGCAAACTTCAGTGCTGGCATCTTGAAGGGGCAAAATACTCATGGCTACGACCTTAGGCACGTGGTGGCGGGCAATTTGAAAAATTCCATAGGTTTTTTTGAAAGCCGTCAGCGGCCATCTTTAAACAACAGACGATCGCAAACTCCAGTACATTCGCGACGCCTAAGAGACCGAGCCTAACCTCACATCTGCCTTCTTAAAGGGGGCTATCGACGCCAATTGCACAAGATGGCGGTTATACACAGCTCCTTATGAGACGGCTCAAGTGCACTTGTGCAACATGGCTGCTGCTCTTATGAGACGGCCTAGGGACGCTTGCGCAAGATGGCGGCTGCTCTTACGAGACGGCCTAGGGGCGCTTGCGTAAGACGGCGGTGATATACGGCTTCTTATAGAGAAGGATGACGGCTTTGGGCGATTGCACAAGCTGGCGGCTAAACGAGGGCTCTTATGAGACCACTTAAGGGCGCTTGCGCAAGGTAGCGGCTGCTGTTTTGGAGAAAGCTGGCTGAGGGTGCCTACTGCACAAGACGGCGGCTGCTCTTATGAAGAAAGCTAGCTCAGATGCTACTGCATAAGATGGCGGCTATACATAGGCTGTTATGAAGAAAGTAGCTTAGATGCTACTGCACAAGATGGTGGTTATACATAGGCTGTTATGAAGAAAGTAGCTTAGATGCTACTGCATAAGATGGCGGCTATACATAGGCTGTTATGAAGAAAGTAGCTTAGATGCTACTGCATAAGATGGCGGCTATACATAGGCTGTTATGAAGAAAGTAGCTTAGATGCTACTGCACAAGATGGCGGATATACATAGGCTGTTATGAAGAAAGCTAGCTTAGAGGCTACCGCACAAGATGGTGGCTATACATAAGTTGTTATGAAGTAAACTAGCTTAGAGGCTACTGCACAAGATGGTGGCTATACATAGGCTGTTATGAAGAAAGCTAGCTCAGATGCTACTGCACAAGATGGTGGCTATACATAAGTTGTTATGAAGTAAACTAGCTTAGAGGCTACTGCACAAGATGGTGGCTATACATAGGCTGTTATGAAGAAAGCTAGCTCAGATGCTACTGCACAAGATGGTGGCTATACATAGGCTGTTATGAAGAAAGTAGCTTAGATGCTACTGCACAAGATGGTGGCTATACATAGGCTGTTATGAAGAAAGTAGCTTAGATGCTACTGCACAAGATGGTGGCTATACATAAGTTGTTATGAAGTAAACTAGCTTAGAGGCTACTGCACAAGATGGTGGCTATACATAGGCTGTTATGAAGAAAGCTAGCTCAGATGCTACTGCACAAGATGGTGGCTATACATAGGCTGTTATGAAGAAAGCTAGCTCAGATGCTACTGCACAAGATGGTGGCTATACATAAGTTGTTATGAAGTAAACTAGCTTAGAGGCTACTGCACAAGATGGTGGCTATACATAGGCTGTTATGAAGAAAGTAGCTTAGATACTACTGCACAAGATGGCGGATATACATAGGCTGTTATGAAGAAAGCTAGCTCAGCTGCTACTGCATAAACTGGCGGCTATACATAGGCTGTTATGAAGAAAGTAGCTTAGAGGCTACTGCACAAGATGGCGGCTATACATAGGCTGTTATGAAGAAAGTAGCTTAGATGCTACTGCACAAGATGGCGGATATACATAGGCTGTTATGAAGAAAGCTAGCTCAGCTGCTACTGCATAAACTGGCGGATATACATAGGCTGTTATGAAGAAAGTAGCTTAGAGGCTACTGCACAAGATGGTGGCTATACATAGGCTGTTATTACCTCCTCTTCCTCTTCATCTTTCACTTACTCTGCCAGGGCGTAGCTTTATCGAACACACATTACTATAAGAAAGCGATCTTATGCATAAGGCAGTGCACATACTGCGTAGCTGTCTCGCTCAGTAAACGATAATTTAGAAAATATGTATACACGAAAAGTATAACTTCAGTGATTTGCCTAGTGCGAAAATCAAAAACACAGTGCACATACTGCGTAGCTAACTCGTTCAGTAAACGATAATTTACATAGTCTGCTCCATGTTATAAGGGCAAATCGGAACAGTACTGTGAGTTTCTCCTACTGCTTGCGAAAACGTGAACGGAAGTGATATGACAACTCAGCATAAATACACATTACTTCGTTCGTGCATACTCAAGTAAGACACTCACATTTAGTTTGAAATAAAATGATGGATACTGCGATTCAAATCCCGGTAACTTAACGTCCCGTTACTTTATAGACCTTAGGCGTTAGGAAGGGCATCCGGCCGTAAAACATATTCTTATGTTTCCAGTAATTGCATCTTAACGTTGATGCCATAAAAAAATGAAATGGCGTATGGCTTTTAGTGCCGCGAGTGTCCGAGGACATGTTCGGCTCGCCAGATGCAGGTCTTTCGATTTGACACCCGTAGGTGACCTGCGCGTCGTGATGAGGATGAAATGATGATGAAGACGACACATACACCCAGCCCCAGTGCCAGTGAAATTAACCAATGATGGTTAAAATTCCCGTCCCTGCCGGGAATCGAACCCGAGACCCCTGTGACCAAAGGCCAGCACGCTAACCATTTAGCTATGGAGCCGGACGTTGATGCCATGAAGACAGACGATGGAACAGGAAAGGGCTAGGCGCGGGAAAGAAGCGGCCGTCGCGGTAATTAAGGCACAGCCCCCCCCCCCCCCAAGTATTTGCCTGGTGTAAAATTAGGAAACTGTTTTTAGGGCTGACGACAGTGTACTTCGAACCCGCTATCTCCTGAATACTAGGTGCACTTATGTGTAATGTATGCAGGAACAAACTTCTAGCTCAGTACGCTTATTTAGTAATGGCAAGACTATTATAGCAGAGCTTGTTGTTGACAGGAAAACTATCTTTGGTGACTATGATCGTTAAGGCGCTGAAGTCTAAAACAGTCTGACACTGAAGTTAGCCGGTTCGATTCCCGTTGGTTGCATCATCAGAATGATAGCCGGCAGAGTAGGGGAGGTGGTAGTATACAATTTCCAATGACTAGATTGCGTGCGAAAAGCCTGCATTAAATTTCATACCTCTGCGCAGTGCTCGTATGGAGTGAGGGCATATAACGCTGTTGATGGTGGTTCGCCCGTCGGATGGGGACGCTAAGCCTTGAGCAGGCCTCTTGGTGTTATTCGACAGGAGTAGGCTATGTGCCGGCACCGGGTTTTATCCTCTCCCTACTGTCATATATCACGTCATTCATTTATCTCGGGGACGTGGTAGTATACAATTTCGAAAAGCCAAAAGCCTGCATTGAATTCCAAACTACTTCTCAGTGCTCATGTAGAGCGAGGGCATATAACGCTGTTGATGGCGATTCATCCGTCGGATGGAAGAAGACATGCTTCAACTTGTAATATTCCTTGCTTCTTGAGCGGCTAAAGCGTTTACGGTTGCATTTGAGTCTTAGACACACACGTCGTCGAGGCTTTATTCTGGAAGTACTGACCTAGCTAGGAATCGAACGCGGGGACCTCTAGCAGTCTGGCGAGCACATATCCGCTTATCATTGGAATGTCGCAATAAGCACTTTTCGCCGAGAGTCTAAAGTATTTTTGCAAACTGTACCATAAGAAAATTCCCCGAAAGTGGCTCAAAAAGTTTAGCCTTGTCATTGCTACGAGTTTAGAGCCCCTTTTAGTAGCCTTCTTATATCACGGAGGGGATACTATTAGTGTTATTTTACTGCTTCGTAGTCGTCGACTAACACACACCACAGCACGTTTGTTTCGACATAAGAAATGCTTAGACTCAGGTCACGGCCCCGTCGTCGTCAACTCACACACACCACAGCACTTTTCTTTCGACACAGGCAATGCTAGGCCTCAGCTCAGGGTCGCGTACACTTTCGAGTTCAGAGCTCTCGGAACGCTAGGCAGAGGGATACGGTCAGTGTTATTCTACTGGCCTTATCTACAGGGAGATCTATCGTAGAAGTAGTTTTTAACAAGGCATAGTACTCACCGCTTCTTTTTTAGAAGTAGCAGTGTTAGATTAACATTTTTTTACGACTGTACGCTCTACCTGACATCCAAACTTTTCTACTCTGTCCCCTAGCAATAAGCTCACTCGGCAGGAAGTGTGAAAAGCACGGCAGTTGCTGTGTTCGTGTGCGTTAAGTGCATATAAAAGAATAGGTAATTTACTGTATTCTCTCACTTTAAACGAAGCCGACCACAGTGACTGATATCTCCCATCTGCCGAAAGGAAGTTTGATTTTTTGAATATTATTATTATTATTATTATTGTACCGGGCGGTACACCTCTACTCTGTTTATTTAAAAGTTGCGCCAGTTGAATCTCCTCTTCTGGAGGAAGTCCGAACTTTATCTACACTATTAATCTACTAATTCCTCAGAAGATGTCACTACCTGGAAATTTTTGAGTTTTTGAACTGTGTCACTTTTGATGTGTTTTTGTTTCGCTTGAAGTAAGAAGTGTGAACTTTCTCTTCTAGAGGACACTACTGAAGATCAACAATAGTGCGACCTAGTGCGGAGTCAAAGAACTATTTTGTTGGAGAAATTTTTATTTCAAGAGTTTGTTCTTTGTTAAATTTCCTTCTGTCATTGTTTAAGTTGGCTGTATACCCCTCTTTTTCCCCTTAGTTTGGATCTAGCCAATCCCGAATTTCTTTAATTAATTTTCCACCAATAATGTGTTTCTTTTTCCTCTATGTAGGGGTTTCTTTTCCCTAGCCAATAAAGATTTTGTGGGAGGGTGTTTTCTTTCCCCTAACGCCTAGAAACTTCCGCGAGAGTATATAAACTGCTGATTTTGGGGTCTCCGGGCCACTTCTGTTCCATCTTTCAGTGTATTAAGTACATAGCAGGAGGCGGGAAGCGCCTCTTTCTTCTTCAGCCGTTCAACACCAGGTAATGGCCTATTAATAACTTCTTTTCTTGCTAGGTCGGCAGTTTAACACTCGCGGCGGGTTCGAAGCATTTCCATCATGTAACCTTTTCCTAAAATGTAATTACTCTTTTCATCTTTTTCTTGTAAAGCTACATATTGGGATAGAGAGTGCTAACCCTCTCGAGCTCCCACTCACATTTGTTTTGAGGTGAACTTATTTTCTCAAACTATTCTTCGGTTATGTAATGTAAAGGGTTCTTCTCTAAGTCACCTCTGTAGTATGGGATTAGCCCTTGCGTTAGTGGCCCAGAGCCAGATTAGGTTTTAAAAACAAAGTGTATTAGGAGTGCAAGTTCGCCTCCTCTCAAATTGTTATTTTAGAGGTCATGTAAACAACCTTTCTTTTATGTAATAGACCTCCGTAGTTTGGGTATTTTACCCCTGTAAATACGTCCTTAGAGGACAGCTTGAAGGTAGAGTTTGATGTGGCCTTGTGATAGGCTTACAATTTTGAGAGCGGATCGCTCTTTGAAATTTGTTTCTGTATGCCTCGTGCAGGCTTTATGTGTAATGTTTGGAGCCAGTGCTCCTGGGCATGAATGGGGTTTTCTGCCCCTTGGCTAAAATTTTTTTTGGAGTAAGGCGGGGCTGATTGCCCAAGAGTTATGAAGTAAGGGCACTGAGCCCGAACCCAGTAATATTGTACCTACATTTTTGCTACTCTGTACCTGTTATGATTGTTACCTCTTGTTTTTGAAAAGAAAATATAACCTAGTTAAATTTTAAATTAATTTTACATTGCACGTTAATTTCGTAGCTTGAAACCCATTCACACCCGCACCTTCTTTCACCTCTACCTACCACGGATATCTCCGTAACAAGTGGTAGCAGAGCGTGGTTGAATGGGTCTCAATTTAGCCCCTTTTGACGGCTAAACATTGCTTTGATTCGAACTCTAACAATTTTCTCAGTTGCTGGAATTTTTGAGTTTTTCAAAATTGTTCTGTCATCATGCCCGGCCCTCGCGATGTTCTCCTCCTTAACTACTTGCGCAAAGAGGAGTTGATATATGAGTTAACTATCAGAAACGTTCAATCTGGAGGCACGGTTGCAATAGACACTAACAAGCTTAGAGAGTCCCTTGATTTGCCCATTTCCATCCCCAATTTGGGAGAGAAAGAAATTGATGACTCTCTTTCCACGATTGTCGAGAATATTACTGGGCTAGCATCGGTAGTCAGCTTTTTTGATGAAAACGATCCATCTCCTAATCAAATTAAGCGTGTGCAAGGCAGGCTGTATCACTTTGCAAATAGAGTTAATGATCTATTGTCTCTAAAGGTGAATGACGTTCAGAGGAAGCAAGCTAATACGCTCCTTGAAACTATTTCTGAATTGTCTAATAAGGTCACTCAATTGCTAACCGGCGAAGCTCCTCCCAAAACTGATCAACCCGCCACGGTGAATGTAGGTAACGAGGAAGAGCCTCCTCAGGGAGAAGTCAATAGGATAACCGTTGCTGCTCAAACTATCTCTGCCCCATCGAACAACGAATCTGAACGCCGTGCGTCATTGAGTAACATCCGCTCTGAATTAACTTCTTTGCCCTTGAAACCTTTAACGACTATGTCACCTGGGTTCAGGAGCTTGCCTCATCCATTGGCAATGTTGCTTAGAGGTATCTCTAAGTTTTCCGTCAACACCACCAGTGACGTAATTTCATTTTTAAGATTTCTAGTGGAATTTCAGGATCATGCCCTTGTGTTTTCTCTTTCCCCATGTCAAATTTTGCAAATTATCTATCCTTATGCTATTGGTGTTCTATCTGACAAAATAGTTAGAGCCATTGCCGAGCAATCTTCTATTGAGGATTTCCATGCCCATTTGCTAGCTAACTTCATCCCGGCTAGGGCCAGGTCCTCCCTTATTCAGAAATACTATTATCGGGTACAGCGCTTGGATGAAAACCTGGCAGACTTCATCCAAGATATTAAGTTTTATACTAGGGTGTTTGCTCTCCACTTCCCTGAGGATCAGATCGTGCAAGCTATTGTCGAAGGGATTTCACCACCCTACAGGTCATATTTGTGTTTCGCGGCGTGTCCGCAAACCTTCTCTGAACTGGAAGCATTAGCCGTCTCTGCGGAAGGAGTTAGGTATGCCGATTCCTTGCGGGTGGCGAAAGAACCCCCGCCTTCCTTTAGTAACACTCGGCCTCCACCTCGCCGACCAGTCAATCCCCGTAAATGTTATGCTTGTGGGTCGCCTGACCATCTGCGGAATAAGTGTCCTCTGATCAAGTCAAGTGGGACAAGGAATGGAGCAGGGTCATCACAAGGCTGTTTTAAGTGTGGGGCCTTCTCACATATCGCCAAGAATTGCCCAAACTCAAATAGCACCCCCTCCTGCTCAACTTCTGGTGCAAATTCCAGCTATGCCAATAATAAAAAGTGACTAGTGGCGTCGGCTGAGCCGACTAATCCATATTCCCGAGACTCAGCCCCTAGTAAACAGGTTGTAAATGCAGAGAACGACCAGCCTTCAAATTCATCTTTTGAATGCCCTAAAGAGTGTCTTAGGATTGCGGCGGATACCCCCGCACCTGTTCCTTTTCTTAAGATTGAGTTAAATAACGAGCCTATAACAGCTCTCTTAGATTCAGGCAGTGTTTGTTCCATTATTTCGGCTGATTGGTATTCTAAATTGAAATCTGTTTGTAAACTCCCTGACTATGTCTCTTCTCCTGTTCAATACGTTTCGGCTAATTCATCTCCATTAGAAATTCTAGGTTCCTTACTGGTCAAAATTCGTGTTTTTAAGTTTACATGGAAAGTTAAATTGTTTGTGGCCAAGCAATTGTCTTGCCCCATTATATTGGGAGCTGACTTTATTTCTCACACTGGTCTTGTGCTCGATCTCCAGAGTAGGTCGTGCACATTCAAATTTGCGTCCAATTGTAGAATTCCCTTGTTAAAGTGTAATTCTGTATCATGTTCATCTATTTCGCCTACCCAGGATGAGATGTTGTTAGACCTTAGACATCTACCTGAGGAGCAGGCTGATAGTATTCGCAAACTGTGTCAGTCGTTTCCCGAGGTGTTCTCTGATACTCTTGGTGTTACTGACCTTATTGAATACAAAATTGAGGTCACGGACTCGATTCCTGTCCGTTTTCCACCGTATAGGCTATCTCCACCTAAAATGAAGGCTCTGAAAGAAATCATCGATCAGATGTTGAAGGATGGTATTATTAGGCCCTCTAAGTCAGCGTATTCTTCGCCTATTTTTCTAGTCCCGAAACCCCAAGGAGGCTTCAGGCCTGTCATTGATTACAGGGCTCTCAATCGGAAGGTGGTGTTGCAATCTGTGCCCCTTCCCGACCTTCATTCTTGCTTTTCATGGTTTCGTAAGGCCAAGTTCTTCACCATCTTGGACTTGAATCAGGCCTATAATCAAATTCCCCTTGCCGAGGAGTCTAAACATCTTACAGCGTTTGCCACGGACTGGAACTTATACGAATACAACCGCGTGCCTTTCGGGCTCCCCACGGGGGCAGCTGTGCTCACTAGGCTACTAGATAGGGTCTTCTCCGACATCAAATTTGAGTACTTATATCACTACTTGGATGATGTCGTCGTATTTTCCGAGACTTTTGAAGAACATCTAGATCATCTGCGAGAAGTTCTGAATCGCCTTCGTAAGGCTGGGTTAACTGTCAAGTTGTCCAAGGTTGCCTTTGCTAAGCCCTCTATGTCATTCCTAGGGCATATTGTGTCACCCGATGGGGTAGCTGTCGATCATTCTAGAACACAGGCCATCCGTGATTTTAAACCTCCTAAGGACATCAAAGGTATCGCTAGATTCATTGGTATGGTGAATTTCTTCAGGAAGTTTATTCCTAACTTCGCTAATAGAGCGGCGCCCTTAAACCTTCTTCGTAGGAAAGGCATCAAATTCGAGTGGGGACCTTCTCAACAAGCCGCTTTCGAAGATCTTAAATTAGCTCTCTGTAATGCCCCTGTACTTGCTATGCCTGATTTCTCGAAGAAATTCATCGTCCAAACGGACGCGTCGTCGTCAGCTGTAGCTGCAGTCCTTCTTCAAGAGACTGAACTAGGGAGGCGTCCCATCGCCTATGCATCTAGGACTCTATCGGTTCAAGAAGCCAAGTATTCCATCTATGAGCTCGAAGGGTTGGCAGTCTTATTCGCCTTAGAAAAGTTCCGTCTCTATCTGGAACATGTCAAATTCGACCTGGAGACAGATAATCAAGCCTTAAGCTGGGTCTTAGGTAGGCCGCGTCGTACTGGTCGTATAGCCCGTTGGGCCATCCGTATTTCTGCCTTCCAATTTGATGTACGACATATCAGAGGTACCGAAAATGCTGTTGCTGATGGACTCAGCCGTATGTTTCATAACGACGTCGAAACCCACGAACCGGTCGATAGTTCATCACCTTCCGAGTCCATACTATCTGGTGTTAATGCCATCTTAACAGATGCTCCCATGCTTTTTAGGGATATTGAGAAATACCAACGTGAAGATCCGACGCTGGCTCCTATAATGGAAACCCTTTCTTCTGGGGAACATGCTGTCCCTTATGTTCTGAGGAATGGTGTTCTATGTTGCCCTTCGAGGCATGATAAGTTGATGAAAGTTGTTGTTCCAGCGGTTCTTGTACCTATGATCTTCAAGTATTATCATGAGACCCCATTAGGAGGGCATCTGGGTATCTTTAAAACTCGTGAAAAGATTCGTGAAATGTTCATCTGGAAAGGTATGGACGGTGAAATTCGGGAACTCGTAAAAGCTTGTAAATCTTGTTTGATCAGTAAACCCACCATGTCCACTAAAGTAGGCCTTTTGTCTTCTCATCAAGCGTCGCGCCCCATGGAACGCCTGTATATTGATTATGTAGGACCCTTCCCCCAGTCAAAGGGGAATGCCAACAAATTCATCTTTGTATGTGTAGATGGTTTTACAAGATTTTCGTGGTTATTCCCGACTAAGCTGGCTACCGCTCAGTCTACAATTACTTGCTTAAATTCTATTTTTGCTTCTTTTGGTCCGTGTCAATATATTGTATCTGATAATGCTAAGGCTTTTACATCTAATTTATTTCGTAAATTCTGTTTTGACTTGTCCATCTCTCATGTAACTACATCTGCTTATTATCCTCAACCATCTCTGGCTGAACGGGTTAACCGTAATCTCAGGTCCGCACTCATTGCCTATCATCATGAAGATCCTTCCAGGTGGGACACGTCCCTGCATTGGATAGCTTTTGCTTTGAATTCGGCGGTTCATGAATCTCACAAGTTTACTCCAGCTTCTTTGATGTTCAAGTTTGTTCCCAACTCGCCGCTCTCTAACCTCTGGTCTTTGAATGACATTCTACCCGAGACAATAGATCCGGATAACATTAAAGATCTTTGGAAGAAGGCTAAAGCCAATCTTAAAGTGTCTCATGAAAAGGTTAGGGAAAGGTATGATCGTGGACGGAGACCCACCACTTTGAAGGTAGGTGACCAGGTCATGGTCAAAAATTTTGTTCCCGCGGGCAAGCTTGCCCCCAGATTTCATGGGCCTTGTATCATTCTCGATTTTCTTACGCCGGTTACCTTATTGCTAAGTAATCCAGCCACCGAGAGGATATTTAGAGTTCACCTGTCCCAGGTGAAACCGGTGTAATTTCTGTGTTAACTTGCTTCATATTATTTTGAAAGGATATGAAGGTTATATTTTTTTTGAGTTTCACTTTTAAGGCATTCTGCCCCTTCTGTAATATTTTGGTTTTAGATGTAAGCCTTGTGTAAAACCTGCCCCGACCCGTCAAACTGCCATCCTGTTCTTGCCACGGCCATTACCACGCTCCCGCCTCCTGCTCCACCTTACACTGTGGCTTCATAATAGTAAATGCCATGGATATCTACACGCCGCTGGCCCCTCAACCTCTCCACAAGCCTGTACCCTCAAAGAAGATGATAGTCCAACACAATTCTGCCGCCTAGCTTTAATGTTTCAGCGCCCCCGCAGCCGCGCAGCGCCGTGCAGCGACTGGGGAGGGGGATGGGCCCCCTCCTCTCCAGCGAGGACGACATGTGCACGGCGAGCCGGAGCTCTCCTCCCGGCCAAGGCTGATGTGCGGCGCACGACCTACTACATGCCCGCAGCCTGTATCTGTTCACCGCGGGCGCGGCGTACTTCAACACCTCTGCTCCCCTCATGGTGCGGGCGAGCGGTATCTCAGGGTACTTGAGGGGTCCGAGCGGCCTCCGTTGGACGCAAGCTGCAACGGCCGGTCTGGCCATCCGACTCAATCTACATCAACTACATGGACAGTCACCATAAGCAATAATTACACTTGGGAATTCAACAACAATATTTGGTGGACATTGCAAAACTTTTCTTCACTTTTAAGCATTAAAAGTTTATCTTCAGAAATTTAAATTCTACAAACATAAAGACTTTCGTTCACCTGCAACAACAACATTTTGAAACTGAATTAAGAAATCTTGTAAATGCTTCTGCTATCTATCTTCGTATCAACATCATTACTTGGACTTTGTTTCAAACTGATTTCATGTGTCACCCCTGGAGGAACTTTTGGGGGGGGAGGTCTGTACCGGGCGGTACACCTCTACTCTGTTTATTTAAAAGTTGCGCCAGTTGAATCTCCTCTTCTGGAGGAAGTCCGAACTTTATCTACACTATTAATCTACTAATTCCTCAGAAGATGTCACTACCTGGAAATTTTTGAGTTTTTGAACTGTGTCACTTTTGATGTGTTTTTGTTTCGCTTGAAGTAAGAAGTGTGAACTTTCTCTTCTAGAGGACACTACTGAAGATCAACAATAGTGCGACCTAGTGCGGAGTCAAAGAACTATTTTGTTGGAGAAATTTTTATTTCAAGAGTTTGTTCTTTGTTAAATTTCCTTCTGTCATTGTTTAAGTTGGCTGTATACCCCTCTTTTTCCCCTTAGTTTGGATCTAGCCAATCCCGAATTTCTTTAATTAATTTTCCACCAATAATGTGTTTCTTTTTCCTCTATGTAGGGGTTTCTTTTCCCTAGCCAATAAAGATTTTGTGGGAGGGTGTTTTCTTTCCCCTAACGCCTAGAAACTTCCGCGAGAGTATATAAACTGCTGATTTTGGGGTCTCCGGGCCACTTCTGTTCCATCTTTCAGTGTATTAAGTACATAGCAGGAGGCGGGAAGCGCCTCTTTCTTCTTCAGCCGTTCAACACCAGGTAATGGCCTATTAATAACTTCTTTTCTTGCTAGGTCGGCAGTTTAACACTCGCGGCGGGTTCGAAGCATTTCCATCATGTAACCTTTTCCTAAAATGTAATTACTCTTTTCATCTTTTTCTTGTAAAGCTACATATTGGGATAGAGAGTGCTAACCCTCTCGAGCTCCCACTCACATTTGTTTTGAGGTGAACTTATTTTCTCAAACTATTCTTCGGTTATGTAATGTAAAGGGTTCTTCTCTAAGTCACCTCTGTAGTATGGGATTAGCCCTTGCGTTAGTGGCCCAGAGCCAGATTAGGTTTTAAAAACAAAGTGTATTAGGAGTGCAAGTTCGCCTCCTCTCAAATTGTTATTTTAGAGGTCATGTAAACAACCTTTCTTTTATGTAATAGACCTCCGTAGTTTGGGTATTTTACCCCTGTAAATACGTCCTTAGAGGACAGCTTGAAGGTAGAGTTTGATGTGGCCTTGTGATAGGCTTACAATTTTGAGAGCGGATCGCTCTTTGAAATTTGTTTCTGTATGCCTCGTGCAGGCTTTATGTGTAATGTTTGGAGCCAGTGCTCCTGGGCATGAATGGGGTTTTCTGCCCCTTGGCTAAAATTTTTTTTGGAGTAAGGCGGGGCTGATTGCCCAAGAGTTATGAAGTAAGGGCACTGAGCCCGAACCCAGTAATATTGTACCTACATTTTTGCTACTCTGTACCTGTTATGATTGTTACCTCTTGTTTTTGAAAAGAAAATATAACCTAGTTAAATTTTAAATTAATTTTACATTGCACGTTAATTTCGTAGCTTGAAACCCATTCACACCCGCACCTTCTTTCACCTCTACCTACCACGGATATCTCCGTAACAATTATTATTATTATTATTATTATTATTATTATTGATTTTAGTATATTAACGATTTATTTTTCTTTGTTTTAGAAAATCATCATCGTCGTCGTCATCGTCTCGACTACTATCTGCTAAAAAGTATTAAGTTTATTGATCGGTCTCTGGATTTAAGTAACAAACGTGCTCATAGCGGAGCTGCTGAAGATTCGACTAATGCATGCGGGTAAAATCTTCTAACTCAGTATGCTTCTTTAATGATGGCTAGGCTAGCTGTTGAGGACCCAACTAACTTTCGAGCTGAGTGTAATGCATGCGGGTACAAACTTCTAGCTCAGTATGCTTCTTTAACGATGGCTAGGCTAGCTGTTGAGGACCCAACTAAATTTCGAGCTGAGTGTAATGCATGCGGGTAAAATCTTCTAGCTCAGTATGCTTCTTTAATGATGGCTAGGCCAGCTGTTGAGGACCCAACTAAATTTCGAGCTGAGTGTAATGCATGCGGGTAAAATCTAGCTCAGTATGCTTCTTTAATGATGGCTAGGCTAGCTGTTGAGGACCCAACTAAATTTCGGGCTGAGTGTAATGCATGAGGGTAAAATCTTCTAACTCAGTATGCTTCTTTAATGATGGCTAGGCTAGCTGTTGAGGACCCAACTAAATTTCGAGCTGAGAGTAATGCATGCGGGTACAAACTTCTAGCTCGGTATGCTTCTTTAATGATGGCTAGGCTAGCTGTTGAGGACCCAACTAACTTTCGAGCTGAGTGTAATGCATGCGGATACAAACTTCTAGCTCGGTATGCTTCTTTAATGATTGCTAGGCTAGCTGTTGAGGACCCAACTAACTTTCGAGCTGAGTGTAATGCATGCGGATACAAACTTCTAGCTCAGTATGCTTCTTTAATGATGGCTAGGCTAGCTGTTGAGGACCCAACTAAATTTCGAGCTGAGAGTAATGCATGCGGGTACAAACTTCTAGCTCGGTACGCTTCTTTAGTAATGTCTAGGCTAGCTGTTGAGTATGCGACTAACTTTCGAGTTGAGTGTAATGCTTTCAAGGGTTGCAAGCATCGTAAAGGAAAACTACTTTACTTTGTACGCCTAGGCTCTCCTTCAAGCTACAGACTTACATTATTTTTTTTCTTTTTCTTTTTTTTTTCTAGCTGAATAGAGAATTATCACCGTCGTCATTCCTGTTTTCTTCATCCGGGTCGCATTTTGCTGTCTTCGTCATCATTGAACGTACACATCTTAAGGTATGTTTCGAACTTTTTTCGATCTCATATGTTTAAATTAAAAAGAATCTAAAATAGTATTTCGCTTTTTTGTAGAAAAGTCGAACGGATTGATCAGGCAGCTCAGCAATCTTCTACTAAATCAGCGAATTAACGTGATTTCGCTTCGAAAACTAAAAACAAAATTTTGGTGAAACAATTTTGTGCGTCTGTGAGGACTTTCAAGTACTTCTTCACAGTGTGCTAACCGATTTAGAAATAGAACTAAATCAGCGGTCTATTTGTCAAATCTTGTGTCATTAGCTTTGTTGGTGCGTAATTATGACAATGAATTGGGATACTATCCCTACATGTTCTAAGCGGTATTATACGAAATTCTTCAAATATTTTAGATCCAAATTCTTTCTTTCTCGCTTGCTATAATGTTTTCGAAGAAAAAGTCGCTTCTTTGTTGTCTATGCCTTAA
This sequence comes from Anabrus simplex, assembly GCF_040414725.1. Taxonomy (NCBI): domain Eukaryota; kingdom Metazoa; phylum Arthropoda; class Insecta; order Orthoptera; family Tettigoniidae; genus Anabrus; species Anabrus simplex. Next base: position 157,689,051 of record NC_090273.1, on the reverse strand, counting down.
TCGAAACGCTATCTTGCTTGTTCTCTCATTCTTTTCAAAGATAATCAGGAAATTCATGAAACACTTTACATTACTTCTAAAATGACGAAACCCTTATGTTCAGACAATATTTCGGTTTGGTTTCGCAAACACATCGTCGACACATTGCTGGCTAAATTTCAAAAGGTTGAAGAAGGAGCGAGTAATAAGGCACTTGAAAGTATTTTGTTTCTTCAAATTAATGTGTGCAAATTCGACCTCTTGAATTCGGGTAGGCGACACATTCATCTTCCTCAAGTGATTGTAAATAAGAGAATAGTGATGGCGTTAAAACCTACAACACGTCATCATTCAAAAAATTTCCGTTATAAGGATATGTTTATTCAGTTGCATCAGTCATTAAATTTTGAAGGTGTTTCTTTTCCTATGGACTTAACAAACATTTCTACGTTTGAAAAAAAGCAACCCGAATTATTCCTTTCCTGTATACGGTGTCACTTACAAACTTTATAAACACGAAAAAGTTCAACTGACAATATTAACTTGTGGGTGTCCTATGCTTGGAAATCGTAAAATTGGCACTGAATTTAACTAGGTGCATTTCCTCTAAAAAGTAGAAAATTGTTATTGCTCATTAGATTGGATTCAATATTCATGTTGAAGCACAGTTATAACATATTTACACACGAAAATTAAAATCTTATTCGCCATAACGAAATACTTAATTCGCGGATATTTATAGTAATAGCCACGTAACGAAATACCCCAGAAAGTAAATATCGCCGCCCGATGCTCTTCTTTTCTCTATTTTGTAATGGCTGATCACTGCTGCCAACCTGCCTGGTTACATATTAAAATCACCAGACATAACCAAACAAACTAACCTCAATGTAAACACCGATAATAAATGTTTCCCTACCCTAGTAAATGATAAAAGTTAAGATGAAATAAATCAAGATATTCATAATTAAGTCGGTTTCCACGCTCAATGAGAAATTTAGGAAATAAACACCCTTTCTCACTCAAATTAATGTTACATATATCTGTCTTTATTTTGATATGCAGTAGGCGTACTATAACCATATTCTTGAAAATAGGGGCGTGTTAAACGATGCAATTTGTTTAATAAGTCTTTGCAGTGTGATTTTCGAAAGTCCAATGACTTCCCTTTCTTTTGCGCGAACATTTCCTTCTCTCTTCAATACCGGTAACCCGTAGCCTAAGGAGAGAGATTGGGCATATTTTCAGCCTGCAGGCTGGTTATATCTTCACGGTTATCAGGAAACATATAGGAATACTAATGTGCCAAGCTACGTGAACGGAAATTAGGTCAGCTTCAAGCTCACTGCAGAATTGAATATTAGTTCTACTATCTACTTCTATCGTTTTCACATACACCGAGGTGCCAGTATTTCGTCCCGCAAGAGTTCTTTATGTACCAGTAGATCTAGACATGAGGCTGGAGTATTTGAGAACTTTCAAATACCGCCGAACTCGAATCCGCCAACATGAGCTAGTCATACATTCTCTCCTTCACTCGCTTAAAATAATGTTAAACATTTCCTGCCTTTATTCTGATTCTGATGTATGCATTACTATAACTGCATTCTTAAAGAAAGGGGGGAGGGAATATAGATTGAATAATTCATTGCGGTTTCTGCAAGTTCAAGGACTTACCACATAAGACATATGTCCTTCCTTTTAATAATAATGCTAACAGCTTTACATCCCACTAAGAACTTTTACGGTTTTCGGCATTTGGCATTTTAAACATATTTTCAGCTTACAAGTTGGTGTATCTCAAGCTTACAACATTACCAGATTTTTACATATATATTGGCTTAAATCACATGAAGACAGGTTGTGATGCAAGAATTGGATAGGAAAGAGGGCTAGGATTTAAGATGTAAATAAGCGTACAGACACAGCACTAGCCTGAAATGAAAATGACGGGCAAAAAAAAACTTCAGACCTGCCAACTGTGGGGTTCGAATACATCACCATCTCCTGAAACCAAGCTAACAGCAATGTGATCAAACTGCACAGCCAGTTCACTCAGTTTCCTATGACGCGTAATAGGCCTACCACATGGGCGACCCACTTACCTGTATATGGATCTTCAATTCTTCAATTATACATGTATGCAAAAACATTATGCACCTTAGTAAGAGGTACTTCCCTAGTTGGTTCTCTGATTGGTGCACGTATAACAAATATGTTTGGGAAGAAATACTTTTATTTTATATTTATTTATAACATAAAGAAGTCATGTTGTCATAGCAAAACGAATACGCAACGAAGAAATGAATCCGAAGAGATAAGCATTATTTACTGCATTAAATATTAGTTTATTTACATGTTAAGCGATATGTAGTAGTAATAACAATAACAACAACAAACGTGTGCAATAAGGAAAAAGGAAATAAATACAAGTAAATATAAATATAATTTACAACATTTAGAGCCATTCCATGGTCACTGAATTACAAAGCAGGGGTATGAATAAACAAACATAATAAACATGAATACTAATATTTAAAAAGCAAAAAGCAAAGTCATCTCCGTACAAACCATGAAAGCCATTGGAAAGGGGGAAGGTGAAGGCTTCCACTATCCATGACGTTGGCACTTGGTGGGGTGGGGTGGAGTGGTTAGCTCAACGCATGACCGCCTTTGCCCCCAATAGTTGTGAAGGTACTCTTTGTCTTTGGGCAACCTGCAGCTGTTGCAGGAAGATTGTATAATAAATAATTAACATACGCAAAACATTCCTTCCAAATTACGTTAAACCTCTGTCACTCATTATTATTATTATTATTATTATTAATAAATTGCAAATGGGAAATACCCCGGTGGCAACGGTCACTTACAGTAATGTGATAATAAAGTTAACATAATTACCCAACTACAACAAAGAAACAAACAAACAAACAAACAACAAGAGTACAAGAAGCAGATATATGGAAGGAAAATATAACAAGAATTACTGCTAGTTTAATATTCTAAATCGAGCAACATCATATACAAATTCACACACAACTTAAGTATTTACAGTGAAGTTAAACCGTAATTACCCTACAACAACAACAACAACAACAACAACAACATTACAACAAGCAAGAAATACTACTAATTAAACTTTCTAAATCCAGTGTCATTATATACATATTCACACACAACTTAAGTATTTCCAGTACTTAACACTACAAATTACAATACTATAGATTGAACTTACTACTAGCTTAACACTACAAGTGATAATAAAGTTAAATCATACTACCCAACAACTACAACAACTCAAGTACAAAAAGGAATTCCATGGAAAAAAATATTACAAGAAATACTACTAGTCATTCTAAATCCAGCATCATGTACAGTTTCATACACAATTTAATTATTTCCAATACATCCGTATGCTGGTTTCTGGCCCTAATTTTATGCTTATGATAATTTCTCGATAAGTATGAGGGAGGTTAGATAGATAGATAGATAAAGAATGGGTGAACCCTGTCTTCGCAGGGCTCCACACGTAGGTCTGTGAAGACCCTTTGTGTCCCTTAAACGGGTTTGCCTAGTCCAGACCTAGTGCTCCTATAAAGGATACCAGTGCCCGGATGTTGGCATTCCTGATGTCTTCCAGGCTCACGAAATGTGAGCCAAGGTATCGATGTCTAGTGCTTGCAAGAGCCTCACACTGACATAACACATGCGCGGAGGTCTCCTCCTCCCTACCGCATCTTCTACACATCGGATCCTGACTGATTTTCATGATGTGTAGGTGTCTCTGTAAGGTATTGTGGCCTGTCAACAGTCCAACTACCATTCGCATTCTGGTCCTATTCAAATTTATCAGGACCTTTTTATAACTTTGGCTAGGCCCTTTGATAAGTTCACGTGCCTGCCTTGCTATAGTTAACCTCTTCCAAATGTCTTAAGTGAGACTGGTTTGTCCACTGGGATATTACCAGTTTCACGCTTCGGAGTGACACTCCCAGGAAGGGCTCTGGTCCTATAAAAGGACCTTTTGAGCCTTGTTTCGCTAGTTTGTCAGCTTCTTCATTTCCACTGATACCTGTGTGCCCAGGGACCCGTAATAGGGTAACTGAGCTAAATTCACACAGCTGATCTAACATCCTTTGGCATTCCCATACCATTTTTGATGTTGTTTTAACTGCACATAGTGCTTTTAACGCTTCCTGGCTATCGCTGCAAATAGTGATACAATGAGGGAGGTTATAACCTATTCCTAATACAACTCCAAGCAGCCCTTCCCGTATAGCTCTTATAAAGACCACACAGGCGAGCTCTAGTTCTTCTAGATTCAAGACTTTCCCAATTAATGGTATTCCTTCTATTCCCAGTTACGAAACGCATCGCTCTTCTTTGAACTTTCTCTAGGGAATTTATTAAACCAACATGCAGATCCATATTCGAGAATGGGTCTTACAACGTATTTATAAGGTTTATTTAAACCTACTAGGGTGGTGAGCACATAAATAAGAATTCAATGAAAGTATTTTCCTTCTGGACCTTCATGCCAGACAGATTTTTTTTTTAAACAAATTTTTTTTCACTATAATATGATTTATCTATAGAGCAAAACCGCTATGCAGTGTGCGTATCATAGCAATCGAGATGGAATTGGTAACGTACTATGTATCTGTAGAGCCTATATACGACTTTTTACAATTACTTCTAAAGTGAATTTCAGCTGTGTGACAACGCTGAAAAGACTATGGACTTAGAGATTGGCATTCCTGAAGAGGGTTTTCTACACTTTCCCATTTTCACACATTGATTCAAGAGTCTGTATTGACTTGTGACAAAACCACTGTATTCTTCCGAAAACCACTGATAGGGACAGGTTTGGTTGTGATCCACCGAAAACAAATTATAATGACCGGTTAGGTAGTGATCCATCGAAAACCACTGATTGTCGCAGGGTTAGGTTAGGTTTGACAGGATTTGTAATTGAGCGACTGTTGTCATTGAAAAAACTGTCGTGACGACTGAAGGCAATAAACATAAAACTGAATCCATTGGTCTACAAAGTTTTCATTCAGTAGATACGCTAGGAACTAGCGAACCAAAACCGTACATACAAAGTTTACAGGAATCAACAAAACAGGATATTAATTCGTGGTACTCATTGTTCTTTAAAGAGAAGAAATATCCTGTCAACAATAGCTGCAGTGAACATGCTTTTTCACTATTATTGTCTGGCCCCATGGCTAAATGGTTAGCGTGCTGGCCTTTGGTCACAGGGTGTGGGTTTGATTCTCGACAGGGTGGGGAATTTGAACCACCGTTGGTTAATTTCTCTGGCACGGGGGCTGGGTGTATGTCGTCTTCATCAACATTTCACTATTATTGTGTAAAATAGAAACTTACTAGTTTTGACAAGTACAGTATGTTCAACAGCGACTCCTGAATGATGACGCGCAGGATGTCCAACCTCACTAATCTATGTTCCAGACTATTTCTACTTAAAAAATTGTATTTGTCCTTTAATGTGATTTTGCAATTTTTGCTGAATATTTATGTGGCTGAAATGAAGGTGGATAAGCTACATGGTCTCCTTTATATAGGAAGAATGTATCGTGGAAATTAACTCAATTTCGGTTTCATGTACATTACAGTTTCTCTAAGATATATTGATAGTAATTCAGTCATGTACGACGACGATGTATTTCATGGTAAAGACAGCTGCCTCTGTGGATCAGTGGTAGAGTGACGGCCTCCGAATCCCAATATAGCGGGTTCAAACCCGGCAGAGGTAGTCGGATTTTTGAAGGGCAGAAAAAAGTCCATTCGACACTTCATGTCGTACGATGTCGGCATGTAAAAGATCTCTGGTGACGCATTTGGTGTTTACCCGACAAAATTCATTAAATCTCAGCCACAGACGCCCAAGAGAGTTTCGGTTTACTCGGTCTGCCATCTAGTGGGCCTAGAGTATAACGGAACGTCAAAATTGACGAGCAGACAGCCAGATGGCGTCAACTTGAAATGTCTGCACATGGTAGCTGAGGCCATACGATTATTATTATTATTATTATTATTGTTATTATGGTAAAGACAAATTACTTTGCAATGCTATCTATCTTAATGGTAATGTACTATGTACCTCTACTAGTGTAGGCTACTGAGTGCTTGATTCGAAGCAGTGTATCGATTCATTCAGTGTCCGAGTGAATCGATTCACAGGAACGGCAAGCTCATGGCACACAAATCATGCACAATCACGGCTCAGTGAGCCACACGACACACACGGCTCCTTATAGGCACACTGGACACTGGCGGGGAGTCGAGCTTTCGCTGCAGTGAGCCACAGTGAATCATGGCACACTGAAAGAATCGTACGCAGTCATGGATCAGTGAGACACAACACACACATGGTTCATTATCGGTACACTGGACATTGGCGGGGAGCCGAACTTCCTCTGAAGCAATACATACAGAGTCATGGTACACTGAAAAAATCGTATGCTATAATGGACTCTCGAGCTCAGCTCATTTGAAAATAATACCTATTCGCATCCACTGTCCTCTTCTTACAGGGAGTTTTAAACAATACATGGATTTATTTGCAGTGTTAAAAAGATAGAACACAATTCCAAAGTACCTAGGTTGTAAGTAGGTAGTCAATTAGGTTATTCTAATTACTGTATTAGTTTAATCAATCAGTATCTTTATAACTAGTTGATGTTCGACAATTACTTAAACTCAGCTCTCTAGCCTCCACACCTGGCTGAGTGGCTCAAACGGTCGAGGCGCTGGCCTTCTGAACCCAACTTGGCAGGGCCGAGCTCAGTGCGGTGGTATTTGAAGGTGCTCAGCCTCATGTCAGTAGATTTACTGACACATAAAAGAGCTCCTGCAGGACTAAATTCCAGCACCTCGACGTCTCAAAAAAACCTAAAAGTTGATAGTGGGACATAAAGCCAATAACATTATTATTTAGCCTACCCTATGACTATGAGTCATGCTCATGACCACTCGAAATTGTCTGTTTTATATTTGGAAGAACCACTCGGTATTCTCTTAGTTTGTATGTCGCATCATTGCACAATACTTCAATAATCGAATCACGAGGTTACCGATGTACGTGGACAGTGAGTATGTAAGTAGACTGATGCAATAGATTAAATAAATGATGTTTAATCAGAAAACCAGTGGGCTACTGTACATCTCCTGTAGCCTATACAAAATATGACGATTTTAAAAAAGCCTCTGCTGATAGAAAAAGACATTTTCAAAGATGACCGAGTTAGCTGGCCGTGCGTTTAGGGTCGCGTAGCTATGAGCTTGCATTCGGGGAATGGTGGGTTCAAATCCTACCGTCGGCAGCCGTTAAAATGGTTTTCGGTGGTTTCCCATTTTCACACCAGACACATGCTTGTGCTGTACCTTAATTAAGACCACGGCCGCTTCCTTCCCACTTCTAGCCCTTTCCTATCTCTTCTATCCTCTTTGTCGCCATAAGACCTATCTGTGTTGGTGCGACGTAAAGCAAATTGATTTATATTTAATATGTGGGCTACTTATTGTGTACACAGGTATTTTTATATGTAATTCTCTCTATATATATACAGTATACGTGAGTTGTGACTTTCAGAGAACTGTGGAAAACCATTAGATAGTGTATAAAATTTAAGTTATGTCAGTATTTTAACAGGCGTACAATGTTTACATCGTGTATTGGTGACAGAGTGCTGTCTCCCTCTCTCTCTCCCCCCCTTGCCCGCTCCTCATCACATTGCGCCACAGCAGTTCTAGATAATTCCACTCCGATTGGACACTGATCCCCACCTGCACATCTATACCGCCCTGTAACTTGTAGATACACAATTCCCACAATTTTGAAATGTAACTTCGTTATATCAGAAAGGACGGGGCAATCAGAAATGTATTATTTCCCAGCAAAGTTATAACATTCTTAATCTCATGGAATGGCTCTTACAATGGTACAGCTAACTCCTCGGCTTCTCTTCTTTCTTCTTCTTCTTCTTCATCTTCTTCATCTTCCTCCTCCGATTCACTGCTTCCATGATGAATGACTAGTTCCTCCACTTCAGGAAGATCTCTCACCTCATTATTGTAGAACTCGACAATCTTCTTCTCAGTGTGTTTTACTTCATTTCTCCACATCTCTGCTGTCACCTATAAGATATATTGAAGTATCACAACCTGACAAATATATTATAAACTCCACTTGCATATATCCAATAAATAACATTTCCACTTGGCCTACCTGATCAAGAGATTCTTTCCACACAGCTGTAGCTCTGTCCAATCCGTGACCAGGTCTTGAAGCCACTGTTTTGTTATAATACTGTTTTGCCACAGACCATACAAATTCGATGGCATTGAAAAATGAGTGGTATGGAGGAAGTCGTAAGACAGTATGGCCTTCACTGTGCAGCATCTCGTCAACAATGTACCTGGTTTTAAAGAAACAGAGAAATATTGTTATGCATACATGAAAGTCAAATACACGAGTGTAAACAACATTATCTAAACTTATGTTTACGTGCTTCTGTACCTCTTTAAGTGACTTCGATTCATATTACACAACCTTGGCAGCTCATCTTTTGTGGCATTTTCTGGTGGAGAAACTCCATTCTGCCTTAACCATGACTGTAAATTAAAGGAAAAATAAAAATTAATTTCTGTAACATCATTAAACATCATTCAGTAGAAGGAAATATTCAATTAAGTATAATTACCACTAATTGATCCTTCCTCCATTTCGTTGTTGGTTGATGCTCAACAAGCTTACAGTGATATGGTGCATTATCCATTACAATAACACAGGGTCCTATATTTCTTAATCCTACGATTAATTGCGTCTTCACCCACATCTGAAATTTCTCGCTGTTCATAGCACCATGGTAATCCTGATTTCTCTTCAAGTTTGTAGCAAATATCAAATCAGCACCTGTAAGAATTTTAAGTTTTAGTATGAAGTTATTTGTTCTAAAAAAAGTATAGGCCTATTAATAAAAAATGTGATTTCTGTTGAATGATACAAAAAGCTGTCTGATTTTAAGTAAAACCAACTACTGTGTAGCAAAGTCACCTGATGATGAAGTCAATTAATTACTACTTACACTACTTTATCGTAACATCTCTCATGAATGTATCTCCATTAGTAGGCCTATATCTGGATTAGAAGTCCACGATCACTTGCATAAAAGATATAAGTATAAACACCCATTTCAATACCTTAGAACAAATGTAATTGCTGCGAACACTGAACCTATATCAGGCAGTAAGAAATAAGAAGCTTGGAAGGTGTTCAACAGTCAGGTATCAAGCACTGATTCAGGTGGAGATTGTCGAATGCAGAATAAACATAATAAATAGGCCTACAATACAAGTAATTTACTGATACAAATATCCAGTAATATTATATGAAAATACACTGAGTAAGTTTTGATTGAAATACCTCTCTAAGGTTAATCATTGGCCTAAAGTGAATACCTGCAAGTCTTTTTAATAACAGTGGAGAAGTCAAAATCAAAAACCACGTACAGAGCTCAATGAGCGGTAAGTTATAATGCCACTCCCGACCTAGTGCCAGTCAATTTCAATCAATCAGTCACCACTGATCTGCACTTAGGACAGAAGATGTAGTTTCAGGGATAGGCCTAGTATTTTCTTCAATAATTGCAAAGAATTTGGAAATTTATTGAACATCTCCCTTGGTAAATTATTCCAATCCCTAACTCCCTTCTTAAAAAAAAAACAAATATTTGCCCCACTTTTCATCAACTTTAGCACTGTACTGTGATCTTACCTACTTTTAAAATACCACTGAAACGTATTCGTCTACCAATGTCATTCCACACCACCTATCCACCGACAGCTCGGAATATACCACTTAGTCCAGCAACTTGTCTCCTTTCACCCAAGTCTTCCCAGCCCAAACCCGACAAAATTTTTGTAACGCTACTCTTTTGTCAGAAATCACCCACAACAAATCGTGCTTCTGTCTTTTGAACTTTTCCAATTCTCAAACCAAGTAATCCCAGTGAGGGTCTCATACACAGGAACTGTACTTAAGTTGGGGTCTTATCAGAGACTTATGTGCCCCCCCTGCATCCGTACTACAAACCCTAAATACCCTCATAACTATGTAAAGAGAGATCACCTCACTACAATAAAATGAAGTAAAATAAATTAAGAACATACCAGGTACAAAGCCATCCTTCGTTCCAGCATGAACAATAACCAGTCTTCCTCCCTCAGACACAGGTCGACGAATTACTCCTTGAACATCATGTCCAGATTTGTGTGGTTTATTCCAGGAGTATGTGGGTGACCCTGAAAGACAAATGCACAATTGAAACCAAAGACACCTGATGAAGATAAATTATTCCAAGATTTTTTAAATATAAAATGTAATATATAACATATATATTCACCATTCATAAAAATCCAAGTCTCATCCAAGAAAACAACAGGTTTTGGTTTCTCACTGTCCTTATTACGCATGTATTCCCTCAGAAAACAGGATCTCTTAAAACAAATGTCTTCATTTTCTCTAACATACGCATAGGGATCACCTTTACTCCACACAAACCCCATGGCCTTCAAAATTCTTCTTAATGATGTTTCGGAGCCCTTGTACAAATAAGTGTCATAATTTGCTTTCATGTGGTCGAAAACCTTTCTTACAGTTACGACTTCTCCTGTGGGAAGAAAAAAGAGAGTTACAAGGGACTCAAAAGAGCTGTATGACAATACATGCACAAAACATTTCTGGGAGCTTATCTCACCTGCGTGCCAATTTCTATAAATAATGTTGCAATAGATTCCTTATGAAGTCACCTTACCTTTATGTAATTTATCATAAATAAACCTTGCTATCGCTTCCTTAGAAAAACTGTCTATGCCGGTCACTGGATGTTCACGCTTTCGGCGTTTACCTGGTGTAGAAAATTCAACTCCCTTCTTGAAATTTCCTATTACTTTTCGGACTAAACCGAAACTACACTGTAAGAATACACACACAGAAATATATTACATACACATATACCATAAGTCAACATGAATACACAAAGGTTAAGTCTACGAACCGAATCGAAGTCGACACAAGACATGGTACCGGTATAGGCCTAGGCCTACATGATCAGGTTAGGTTAGGTTAGGTTCAGAATGAAATACTGCTCCTTTTCAACTGATTGTCATTATGCCAGAAACTTATCATAGAAACAAGATAAAAACGAACACTTACCCCAGTTAATAATGAAACTCTTGCCATTAGCTTCGTATCACTACGACTGATACCTTCTTCGTCGTCTTCCTGTTTCAATTGCTCGTAGCAATGTACAAGCATTTCTTGACCTGAAGCTTGTAAAGGACGTAACCTTGGTTTCCTTTTCGGAGGAGTTTTTGCAGATTTTTCTTCCTTCTTAGACATCCCAATCGAATTCTGTTCGTATAAGTATGGGACGAAATAGGAACGTAATTAATAAAATGATGTGCTCATCATTTCACACAAACTATGTTATTAAATGCATTATCCGAACATGCCACAATTCTACTTACCTGGTATTAGCCAAATAGATTTACAATCCCACAGAAAAAGAAAATATGCTTTAAATATTCTCGCAAATGTATCGCTAGTGACTTTAGAAGCAATGCGGTGGCAACACACAATTCACGCTAGAACAGTGACTGAACGTTGCCAACGTGCCAGATTAACGGTAACAGTAAGACGTCGTATCGGCAAGTAGGGTCCCTAAACTGTATGGTTACCGACACTGAAAAAGACCCAACAGCAAGAAAAGTCACTATAAACCAATACCTTAATATTACAGGGGAGAAAGGGTAAGGTTGCACCCTTAGTGTACGTCCTTACACGGAGAGGACAAGTTCCTATGACAGAATGTCATCAAATACGGTACTGTTCACTTGTGATGAAGGTTTAGTCTTATTAAAACTTCAACCAATAGTTATTAGACACGTACATAAGGTAATATTATGAAATAGGTTAGTTTGACATATTCAATGTTCAATCATTTCACTTGAAAATCGTCTTGATATTCGCACGCTGAAATCTCAAGAATGTTTAAAGACAGTTTCATCGATAATGAATACATGTTTAAATCAATTAAATTTGTTCGATTTGCAGTTGATAATACTAAATCTTTAAAGTAATTAAATATCATAACTCTTGACAACACTTTGAAATCATTAGGTTAGTATGATATTACTTGAAGAGTTTCTAAGTTCCAACGCGGGTTATTGTTTTGTAAGTACTGTCGAAAACTTTACCGTAGAGATCGTACGATGTGCGTCATGAGTTCGAACCTCGCGGATCCGTTCAGGTGAGACAGCATGACCACACGGTGGCAGCGAGTTGGGAATTGAACTGAGTTGACCTAGCGGAACCCCGTTCCTTTATACCAGTCAGTTGAGGTCAACTTAATCCCCTCGTGGAAAATCAAGTTTCTTTACACCTGAATATATCTTAAGTCCGCAGGCCGATATTAATGACATTGCATTATGTTTGCCTCTAAATATGTGATGCCGTACTGCACCCATCATTTGAGCCCGATTGGGAAATTTAATTAATTATATTTGATATTGGATGGGAGATGTTCCTATATGTCAACAAAATTATACAATTGTGGGACATTCAGGAGGCCACTATATATGAACAAAGAATTAGAAGAAGCCCAAGTTTCCTTTCTTTTCTGGAAGAAAATACTATCTTTGTAAGGTAAACAGTCAGCATCCGGTCTGTTGCATCAGAATAGAAATTGCACAGTAGTAGCGGAAAATTTCACTGGATGAGTGAGACAGAAAACAACGAACATTGCTACCTAAAATCCCTTGGTCTGAAATGAACTCGTCCATACAAATGGCTGGCGAATATATCTGGTCCAATCAGGTTTCACCATTCAAATAATATCAAAATTAGCGGGACGGAATATTAAATATATCTGCAATAAAGGCAAATAATTAAGATGGACTTTATAACAGCAGGATAATGGTATTGTTCAAGTAATTTTAGAAGCAAGCATATGCATTAATGGCAATGAAAAATATTAATTGCGCACTGAATTCTCAGTTAGTAACAGAAGTGTGCAGTTCCCGCGACTATGGAGTTGGTTCGACAGCGCAGGGGGAGAATTAATCCGACTAACGCTATATTACGAATATATTACGAACAATTTTTGTTTCACGCTATACCAGTATATTGGCACGGATTTTATATAATTAATTGAGTAATGCATTTCATCTCTTGAACATTTTTATTAGGAGACGCGCTCCAACAGGGATTTTTGTGTGATAAAAGTATGTATCCTTCTGCTGATAAGTAACTCCACCACTGCAGAACCCGCAATTCGCATCATTCAGTTCTTCAGAAGGGGTCGTGATGATAAGATGCGTATTGAGTATCGCTCCGTAATCGTAATTATCTACAGTGAACAAAGTGTATCTGTCTATGTATACATACAATGTTAAGTCGTAGAAACACTAAGTGCCAATAACAGTGTTTTTCAGAATATTAGGGAGCGAAAATGATCTTTATTGTTGTTACGGGGTTACCCGTGGACCAGCAGAGGTGAAAGAAGATGCCGGGGTGAAAGGGTCTAACTCCTATGCCAAGAAATAATTTAAACTAAAATGGAAGGGTATATTTTCAAAAAGCAACAAATTAACAAATTCTCACTTAGTGAGATAACAATGACATAGCAATTTAAAAACAAGACTTAGAAAGTTCAAAGATTTCAGAATTTTCACGCTCTTGGGCTACGAGCCCCTAGTTTTACAATTTTTGAGTTCCCAGTTCAAAATTATAAAAGAGTACAAATTTATACCAGGACAGAAATCCCTCGATACATGGAGCCCTTGCTCCAGCAATTACAAAATCCGGCCTCCCAGAGGCAATTTTACAACATTTGAAAAAGAGCTAACGTGATCTCAGTTCTCAAGTCTACGCAAGGTAATATCAGAAAATTTTAATTACTTGCCATCAAGGCACAACTTACACAATTTGAAACATGGGTATCTAGTACCCAACCTATTGGACCGTAGCAGAAAAGAACAGGTTAAGTAAATGGCCCGAAACACAAATTGAATGGAGGCGAGTACTTGCACTCCTAGATATGATTTCTTACCTAAGGGGCACTAGGCCGATGAAACAAGGGCTATTCCCAAACTACTGAGGTGACATCACGGAAAGGAAGAAAACCAGTTACAAAATGTAGTCACCTCAAACCAATATGAAGGGGAGTTCGAGAGGGTACATCACTCTCTATCCCTGAGTTACAGTTAGAGATTTTATGAAATTTTTACATTAGCCAGCAGAACTTACATTTTAGAGAAGTTGGTTACATAGTTAAAGTTTCGGACTTTTCCCACAGGTTAAACTGCGGAGCTAGCAAATGTAAGTTGTTAGATGGCCATTACCTTGCTGAAGAACTGCTGCCTGATGGAAGAGGCGCCTCCCGCCTCCTGCTTGACACACGCACTAAGTTATGTGACGATCAATTGGCTAAGAGACGTGAAAATCCGCAGTTTATAAACCTTCGGGGAAAGTTCGAGGCCTTTCATGAATAATCAAGACACACCCACAGTGTTTTATTGGTCAAATTTAAAAGTGACACTCAGAATCGAAGAAGAAATACGGGATTGGTTGGAAATTAATTACAAAAATTAGGGATTGGCTGGATTCAAAACTGGCGGAAAGAAAACATAAATATTGCCAACCCAAAAATAAATGAACATCAATTAGTAAAAAAAATATGAATACAAAACTTCTTCAAAAACGTTCTTTCACTTCGCACCAGGGTGCATGATCATGGTTTTCTAGTAGTGACATCTATGAGAGAATGTCCAAAGTTCTTGATGACTGGAAAACAAAACACGTAGAATTTCGTACAGTACACGAAACTTCACAATAAGAGAATTACGTCCATTTACTGTAGTGACATCTTCTGAGTAAAGGTTGAAGTAGGTTTAGTTTCAAGTTCACGATTTCTCCAGTAGAGGAGTTCTTTTAGGCGGCTTAGAGGTGTACCTTCCGGTACAATTGTGACTTATATGTAGGTACGCGAATCGTAGATTTTGACACGAGGGCACAGTCAAACTATTTAGGGTATTTTTTGTCGTGTTAATGTGCTTAGATGTTATTATTATTATTATTATTATTATTATTATTATTATTATTATTATTATTATTATTATCAACATGTTGTTACTTCGGGTTACTTGTAATGATTTTTATGATTGTTTGAAGCATAATTTCAGTTTATTGTGGTGTCGTAAAATTATCCATATTGAGATTTTTAAGGACCGTCGTTGGAAAATAATTTTTTATTAATTAATTAACTAATAGTGTCATTTTACTTGTGTGATCCAGCATATCGAGTTAGGATTGTGTTAATTCAATATTGACCAGGAATTATTTGAGTTACAATCATAATCTCAGTAAAGATGATAGTAATCGTTACTTTTTTGTAAATAATTGGGTGATTATCATTACTATAAAATTTATAGCCTCGGGTAAGAACTATTTGTCATTGAAATGAAATGCGATGTTGAGTGACGATAGCAGTCAGAGATTTGTTGAGGTCCATATTTAACAGATTAGTGTGATATGTGATGTCATTCTCAAAGGAAAATTGAGAGATTATGCGTTAGCCGTTGACTGGAAAATGTAGAGAAATCAGCGATGCAGCTGATGTGAATTGAATGCCGGCGTTATGAAGCCGAAGTAACATAGTATTGAAAGGCAGATATGCTGATGAATCAGTTGAAAATATTAAATAGTTGAAAGGACTTAATGACGTTTTGTAGGCTACTTGTGACGCAACATCGATAATTGATAGGTAATGAATATTTAGATTGCCACTGAAATATCGTGTTGATAAGTGGAACACCCATTTGATTTATTAAGATTGTTAGATTATTGGTTACCTTCAGGAACTACTTTTTGCGTGACACTACATATCATTATTATTATTAAATATTTTTTTTTGATTTTCGGCATGTTTTTGTGCTACGGTCCTTAGTGTTGATATGAACCTCTATTTATGATCTTATATAATGATTTTTACTGTGTATCAGGTTGAATAAACCACGAAAGTAATTGGTTTATGGTCGTGGTCAATGGTTGTTTCAGTGATTTACTATTACCTGGATTCTGAAATTAACCAATAATCATCTCAATTAAATGTGATAACCTGATATGATGATTTTCTTGGAAACATTTCGTAGGTACGACTTTTAGTGTATATTTGTAAATAATCAGTGCTAGTTAATTGTTTCAATTTTTTTTGTTAACGTGCTAGGCTATTTCATTTGGCTGTGTCTCTTGTTGTAAATAATACATTACTTTTAGGATCTATTTTTTTCTTAAGTGGGAGAGTTTTTTTCTCTTTGGTTTAAGTTAGATTAATTTAGGGTAGGACTCGCATACAATATAAGGAAATGTTTTAAATTCTAATGCAACAACAACAAACCCCAGAATTTGACATGTTACTGAACAGGATGGTCTGAACTAACATTTGTGTATTTCAAAATTGTATGTTAATGGAACATGAATTATAGTTGGACGGTTCAGTAACTATTTGGCAAAGAAATTATTATTAATTTGAAAAATATTCTGTAGGCAGTTGACTTTTCTTTATTTTACACAGTGAGCAGTCTCTTTCTTTTGAATTGAAACATGTCATGGGAACTGTCATTAAAACAAATGTTTATTAAATTATGTAAATGAGAGTAAATTGTAATCACCAGTGGTGTGATCTCTTGGAATGTGAATGTTCTGAATCATAAATTTCATATACACAGTCATAGTGAATCACAGTGGACACCAGTGGCTAATTATTATTATTATTATTATTATTATTATTATTATTATTATTATTATTATTATTATTATTATTATTATTTTCAGTATGTTACGACTATGATTTACCTAGTATTTTGGAAGGCCTAATGTAATGATGGAAACATGTTATCCATCTTTTGAAGCGGTTAATTATGCATTTTTTGGATTAATTATAATTTTAATTAATTAGAATATTAATATATGTATTTATTTTTATGTAACTTTTGAGTAATTTTAGTATCGTTTTTAATTGAGTTTGGTGGATGATTATTCGCACTTCTGATGCTTGACTTTGGTTAGCCACTGGAAAGTCATTTCGATACAATTATTATTATTATTATTATTATTATTACTGTCCACTTATTATTATTTCATTTATACAAGGTCACTATTACAATATTGCGATGCAAGTGTGTACATGTACACAAGTATTTAATGAATTTAAGTAACAGACTTGGTAATTAATTATATAAAATTTTACGATTTAATTAACAAATTATTTGTCTTCAGAGTTAATCAGTGTGTGGCGGTATAATTTAAGGACTATATGAAATCACCGCTACACCGGAAATTTGTTCGTGTGAAATTTATAAATAAATAAAAAAAGGTGAATGGAAACTATCGTTTAATCTTGCCCAAAAGAATGGAACTCTGCGCTAACTAATTGTTGTACTGTTGGGATTCTTATTGGTGCAAACTGTAATATAACTGTGGGCAATTGATTTACCATTGGACTATTATTCTACGTTGTTGTCTGTGAGCTTGTTATTGGGTACCTCCGCTGCTTGATAGTCAACTGTTCTGCACGGCGCTCCCTAGCGGCCGTTATTCCAAACCAGCACTTCTGTTCCAGCGCTCGGCTTGTGCAGGCGTCATGTCGCTTGGCTTACTGCCATTTGCTATGGCAGGCAAGAATGATTTGAAACCACCGTAAGGTGATTGTGAAAGGAAGGCGTAGGCCTGTGTAAATGACCTTATATTTGGATTTTGTTATTTGGTGGTGTAATTTTAACTTGTGTGTAAATGAGGAATGCAACCTTATTCACGACTCCGTGTGCCTGCAGCTGATTATAATATTATCCTTGTGAATATTTTGAACGAAACGGTGTAAGTGAGTACTTCAAAATTGTTATCATCAGTCTGGTAAGTGATCGTCTGGCATGATATTAACTCCAACAGACTTTTCATGCAATCTACAGGGGATTATAGGGACCGTGCATATAGCGAGTGCTGCCATCTGGTGGCTTAATCTGAAGTAACTGGTAGGAGCATTTTTCACCATCGAGTTATTGAATAGTGTTTTTTATTTTACTAGCTGTAAGTCTTTTACTGTTCACATTTCTTACTGAGGTAGCCTACATTTTGATTAGGTTCTTCCAGCATATTGTCTAAGCATGAACGATACTCACAGTACCGTACCAGTAAACGCAGTAAATGTCACGTGAACTGTTCCGTGTACGGTTGTAATTATACCTACTAAAACAGCCCAACAGGAACGAAAATTTTTCCTTTTCCAGCCGCAGCTGCCCATAAAATCAGAAGGGAAGCATGGATAACATCTTTAAAACGTTCAACACTTGATGGAAAACTGTGGGTTCCTGCCAGTAATTCCAGAATCTGCATCCGACACTTCACTGATGGAATACCTACCAGAGACCCTGATAGCCCTGGATATGAACCTACTTTGCATATGTTACCAGGAAGAACTAATGACGATGAAATACAGAGGAATCTGACAGTCAGGTACAAGAGCAGGAAAGGGAGACAAAGTGAAATGCAAGAAAACATTAATTCTGTTCCTGAATCACAATCTCCCCTAACAGTTTGTAGTTAATTTACCATTTTCATATGACCGGGGAAGTGTAAATGTACTATTCTGTAATTTATATTTGCTCAGTGATAATTCAAAATGTGATTCAGAAACTCTGACGATTTTACACACGAAAGTGTTAGACAAACAAAACACATACGGAAGCGCTGCGACGTAGCAGAAAATAAAATAGTTGTAAGGTAGTAAAGTATGTATCCATATTACTCTCTTCAAGTAAAATATTTCGTACTTTTTCTTAATTTACCGCAGATTTTACACTTTATTTGAGTAAAAACAATTATTATCTTCCATTTGGGACAAATAATACCGTGACATTTCGTGGATCGGATTCGTACACATAAGCAAAGGATCAAAATTAAGATTTTTAAATTCTTATCTTGATGTTAATATTATATGGGGTTCGACTAACATTTGTCTCTCTCAAACATAAACCAGATACTTCTTTCGAAAGTTTTTCTTCCACCTGATATATGTGATGGCTATCATTAAGCTCTCTTCCTTTCCTCAAAGTAGAATTCCTAAAATACTGAGAACTCCACATAATTTTCTGAAAACCCACAAGAATAACAGCATTCTACATAGCTGATTAATTCAAATTATACGTATTCACAACACATTTCAATAAGTAAACAAGGACAGCTGATGTTATTCTGGTGTTTCTCCTACCAATGAATAATCGTCTCTTCCGCTAGGGGCGCTGCGGTCGAAAATTTGTTGTTACGCACGGTCCCTATTCTGGAGTGAGTAAGTCGCGAACATGGCTACCTTCGTTGATATTTTGAATTAATATTTTTAGGGGACGTCTTGTGAACCACAACCTGAATTTACTTTTTACAAGAGAGCAATGTTTTTCGCCAAATTATGTCCTGGAATGATTCACGTGTGTACCCCTTCGCAAACGAGTATTTTAGATTTGTCAATAATAATAATAATAATAATAATAATAATAATAATAATAATAATAATAATAATAATAATAATAATAATAATAATAATAATAAACTGTTTTCTGTCGTGAACTCATAAAATCTACTTGTGAGTAATGTGCTGGTTCGTAAGCATTCTTATGGGTTTCTACTCCCAAATCTGCTTGGGTTTATATTTATATCGTAATGCAGTTTGGTGATGTAAAGATGTGTTTCCAAGCAGTAATAAATGCAATGTTTTCGAAGCTACTTGATAAATATGTTAGCTGTTGGACACTCTCTCATATTTATATTTATTAAGGTGAAATTTTAGGTAGATTCATTATATTTTCTTCCTTCTGAAGTATACGGAAGTTGCTAATGTTCTTACTATTATTGGTCTTGTATGCATTGTTATATCGATCTTGTGACCGTTAGGTTGAATTATCTTAATCTTATCTATGGTTTTCGGTCACATCTTTCATTATTGAATTCCGCCAAACTAAATACTCCCTACCAACTATGTTATACTTTAACAAGTGAAGGTGTGTGTAGTCTCTTGTATCATTAGCCTCATAAAGGCTACTGAATATTTAAAATATTTCAAACCCTAGTGAATACTGAAGCGTGCTTTGGATCGAAGTAAATTTAATTCCATTTTCTTTTTTAAATTAATTTTCATTATTCTTATTATCATTTTCAAATATTCTTTTCCCTGAATTTTGATTAATGTTACTGATCTGGAGCCACACTCCATTTTAATTCCATTGTTGGGGTATGTGCCGGCTTTTGTTTTTCTGATAACGGTGTGATAAGTTTGCATTGTAGCGGATTGAGTTTTTAACAATACTCGTGATGTGCAGACGTTCGTTGTTGCATGGCGTACCTATGTTGTTGATGTGATGAACTGGGTCACAAGATGAGTTTAAGTTGTTTCTACATTATTGTGCTACATTATTATTATTATTATTATTATTGAATTCCTTCCATCATTCTTTGTTTTTCTTTTGATGTGGGCGCTTTCTTAATTTTATTTTTTTGCCTTTCTTAATGTTTCTTGTGGACTTTGTCGGTCTGTTAGGGGCGCGGTTGAAGGTTTTAATTTGAAACGCTTCCGTGTTCACTGAGGAATTTCAAATATGTAATAAGTTGGGGAATTTTATTGGTACGCGCGTATCCACCTAAGTTATTAATGACTTTCCTTAAAGAAAGATGGTTTCGAGCTCGAACAAGCAAATTGTAATGAACCTTTAAATCAACTGAAGTTCTGGGAAATATTGTTGTATTTCTTTTAAAAAATTGGTTGTAACTGTTGATATGGTGACTACGATTGGTAAAATTTCTGTAAATGAGCCTTGTCATAAGTTTCCCTTTTCTTAAAAGTTAAGGTTTTTTTTATATTTTATTATATATTTAATTGCTCCACCCACCCTTCTTATTCTGTTTTATTATATTAAATGTTGGCCTTATTAAGTGTGACAGTGTGTCATTATTGTGAATTGCTCTACCTCATACTCCTACCACCCTCTGTTATGGTCGTTAACCTATTGGCTTCGCCCACATTCCCATCGCTTTCCCTTTCCTGTGTTTGTGTTTTATTGAGGCCCTTCTCTCAGTAGCTGGCGTGATCCACGCTGGAAAGAGCCTCTTATCTCTTTGGTGGCCGCGCTGACAGTCGAGGACTTGGGCTGCGGTAGTGTGATGTCATTTGTTTGATTGCCCTCTTCCCCGTCTCTCGGTGCGCCACAAGTGATGTGATAACATATTTTATTTTATAAAAAATACTCTTGGATATTGTGACAACGTAGCATTAAAGGTATGATTTTTAAATTTACAGCACATTTACTAATTATGGATTAATTACATTTCTTCATTTTACTTTAATTTTGATCAATACATTTTATTTAAAAAATTCAAAATCAGTCTGTGTCATGATATTTATTTAGTTAGATAACTATCCTTAGTTGAGTTATACCTTATGCATCCCCAAATCGACGACAGGAACTGATCGCGACTGAGATAGATCTCACAGCTTCGGTAAGTATATTCTTTTCCTGGGCAGCCGTGGCAATAGTGATCTTCAAGTCAACTCCGAAGCAGTTCTAGAAGGGTGCAGTAACTCACTAATTGATATCTCAATGGGTTCCAAAGTTAGTAAAATTTCTTCTACTGTGTTCGACAGTATCAGGTGGTGCTCAAGTCATAGTTGCATCACCCTCCTGCGTGACGAAGATTGCTTGCTGTATTCATGCCCGAGCCGATCCGTTTCGCTTCTTCACATGCTAAAGTCGTCCCGCTGCGCCGACTTCCATTAAATAAAATTAAGTTCCAGGCCATACCTACATATATTGTACCAGGAAACATGTATTTAGCCGCTAATACTAGCTTGATATCTAAGGGGTGGAACGTAAGCATTGGAATTGGTACAGAGAGGGATATAAGTTCATTGAATTTATATTCTTTTGAAAATCTGGTTTCATTGTTCATATGAAACAAATTCATATCACCTCTTACACAAGTTGCGTTGATTCGTTGTAGCAGGCTGAAACCTCTGGACTCTGGGGTATTTACTGGGCTCGGTCTGGTCCTGGACCACGCCCATCCTTGATGCGAATTGTCAACGTTCTAGAAGTTCTCAAATTTCCTGGTGCACACGTTGCGGGGTTCGATCTCGCACGAGAATAATGAGGGGAGGCGGGACGAGCACACAAGTCCCCCGTATGGTATTCAACTCACTTGTATCACTGTATAATAAATTAATTTTTGCTTTGAATACTGCAAATACTTGAATTGAAAATAATTGATCTGAGTAAGTGATCGCACGTTGCATGTCAACCGAACAGATACTTGGGAAAATTATGTACAAATTTACAATGTTGAGTTCGTGACAAAGACCGCTGTTATTGGCACGACAGTCTGAAATATTATATTAGGTCGCTCAGTTGAATTATCACAGTTCTTAACTGACTGGCTTCTCCGTTTTTATGATTGGAACACAACTCTGAACGTAATATCTACAGTTCGTGCAAATTCAGGACATATTAGCATGTTTGTTATACAAGTTTGATGGCAGTCGGAGAACGTTCTACACAATCTGTAAATAATTATTGAAATTACGTGCACTCAAAGACTGTTCAACACTGTCTATAAATAATTATTAAAGTTTAAGTGCACTTGAAGAATATTTAACACTGTCTGTGAATAATTATTACGAAGTAGAAATGATAAGTTGAAATACGGCACTGAAAAAGTCTGTTTTCTCATAACTTCACGAGAAGAAAACACAAGATCATGTGGCACTCGGAAATATTCTATGTTCCCACAGTATGTTCTGACAATATAAGTTCAATATGACACTTGGAGCAATTGTAACACTTGGAAAAAATCTATGTTCCTTTGGAACGCCACTGTTTGTAAAGTAAACACAAGTCCTAATATGGCTCTTGAATAAAAATACTATGTTCCACTGGAACCGAGCAGTAGAGAGTCAGAGTGTCGTCTCACGGAAATACCGAGCCCCGGCTGGACATAGCTGCGGTCTGCCGCACTGTTGATCAATTTTATGAGCTTTCTCTATTGTAGGCTTTCACATTTACTTTTCTTTCGACTCTGTGATATTAGGGCGTCTTATAAAATTATTTATAGCGTAGACTGTAGTTCCTTATTCTCCGACTTTACATACCGATTTTCATTAAATCCTGTTTACCCATTTTCACGTGACTGGGCGCTGATAAGGACTTAGTAACAAAAATCCAAATTCGTGAATATCTCTGATCATAGCCGGTATGGTACCAATGTATAAGACATAAATTATCGGAAATATAATACTACATACCTTTTGAGTAGTATTTATCGATACGACCATCAATAACACATATTTGAGACTTAAATTTTAGGCCTTCCCCTAAACTACCATTTCACTCAGCGCGAGTAAAATTAATTATAGCCTAGATTATAGCGACTTATTCCCAGACTTCGTATACCGATTTTCATTAAGATATGACCACTAATAACATAAATATTTAAGAATTAAATTTTAGGCCTTCCCCTAAACTACCATTTCAGTCAGCGTGAATAAAATTATTTATGGCCTAGATTATAGCGACATATTATCCAACTTTGTATACCGATTTTCATTAAATTCTCTTCAGCCGTTTTCTCGTGATGCGTGTACAGACAGACAGACAGACAGACAGACAGACAGACAGACAGACAGACAGACAGACAGACAGACAGACAGACAGACAGACAGACAGACAGAAATTACGGAAAAGTAAAAAGTACATTTCCTTGTTACAGTGGGCACGACTGATACAGAAATACCATCCTTCTTAAATTCTGAGCAATGTACAGACAAAACTCTTATTTTATATATATATACACAGCGTGATTCAGCCGTTCCTTCCAATGTAGCTTTATGCAACCCACAATATTCACTCCGTCCTGAAACTCCTGTCAGTATGCTCAGAAAACACAACCGGATATCTTCGTATTTACCGCCTCACCATGATAGGACGCCGTAATGTCATACTCGTATTAAACACTGGAAGACATGTGTGTGCCTTCTAGATCATATGAACCTGACACGCCGGCGAAACACTAAATTGAAATTGTGACCACAGTAAGCCTAATATTTGCAATAAACTGCCCGCTGTGCCGTACGGAGCCGTAGCGTAGTTGGTAAAGACGTGGCGGGGCGGGTGTGTATGTCAGGTGGGAGGTTCGAGTCCGGGTCGAAATTACAAGTTTTTGAAATATTTGTTTAATACGTACCGCACGCAATGTAAGTTCAATAGCCACTTTCATACAAATTTTGTGTGGATGAATGTGCTTGTGGCCCCATGAAGGGACGGGACGATTATTTAGCAGGCCGGACATATACAAACCGGGAATAATAGGAATTCAACTTCCGTGACAATGTCTCATCGCAGCAGATGCTCGATGTGATGACCGTTTTGGTTTATGCATATTCGCGCTCGGTGTCCAATAGATCATATTGCGCGCTGAAGAATTCCAGGTGTAATTGCTCGGCAGGTTTCCGTGATGAGTTGCCGCAGCTGGTCCGGTTTTTCCGGCGCTTGAGTGTAAATGGCGTTGTTCAGATTTCCCCCACAAGAAGAAGTCTAACGGCGTTAAATTCTGTGATCTGGCGGCCAAGAAACAGGGTCTCCTCGTCCTATCCATTTCCCTGGCAGTTCCTCGTTCAGATAGTTACGAACGGGCAAAGTTGAATGTGGTGGAGCTCCATTCTGTTGCAACCGCACCGTCAAACGAACATACGAGGGCACATCCTCCAGCAGCAGTGGGAGTTCCTGACGCAGAACGTGCAGGTAGCGTTGGCGCGTCCAATGGCCCTCAAAGAAATTACGTCCAAACAGGCGATTCCCCAGGTTACCACAACAAACATTCACTCGCCATCGTACTTGATGAGCCACTTGTCGTACCCAGTGAGGATTGTCCGGACTCAAATAGTACATGTTGTGGCGATTGACTTTCCCATTATTGTGGAAGCGCGATTCGTCCGAGAACAAGATATGCTATACGAATGCTGCATCATTGTCCAGCCTGCGTATTAGCCACAAGCAGAACTCCCTTCGAGCTTCGAAATTATGTCCATGGGGCTCTCGGTGTAGCTCAAGATGGTATGGGTGAAATTTCTGTTCATGCAGTATTCGCCGGATGGATGGATGGCTGGTGTTCACCTGTCATGAAATCGCCCTTGTACGTGTTGATTATTTCGAGCTGTCTCCACAACGGCCTCTTTTGTTTCACCCGATATAACGGGCCTATCGCGGACTGGTTGCTGGTTGGAAATCACGCCTGTTGTCCTTTAGAGACCTTCAACATGGCGGAATGTCGTAGCAGTCGGGTGTCACCTGTCGGGATATCGTTCCTGGTACAGACATAGTGCCTCGCACGCGTTTTGTCTTGCTTTCCCATAAATTATGAGCATGTCAACGTATTCCTCTGTGGAAAACATACCGAATGACAGCAGAGATTACAGTGCATTTAGGTTATGACCAGCGGAGTACGGACGCTCTGCGCATTCTACTGTTTGAGTTTGGCAAACGTGGCCTGCGGTTACATATTCAAACTACATAGCGATGCAAATATTAAGCCACCAGCGCAGTAAGGCACTACACTAGCGGTTAGCAAACATGCACCGGTCGGTACTACCTATAAACCGGTGTTAAATAAACAATGTTTATTAAACAAATTAAGGAAATCAGTCACAAGGATAGGAAAATTACATCCAACAATTACTTACCCAGCAAGGCCCAAATAAAACTCCCAGAGGAAATGGATAAAAATTCCTTGTTTCGGCGCTGAACCACACAGATAATAAAGGAGACACTGGTTTCAATCAAATAAACTTTTAATTAAAGAATGAAAACTTAACATGAAACCAAAAGAACATCGTCCTATCAGAGGGAATAAAAGTATTTTAAGTAGTTCAAAAAAACAATTAGTGAATAATAGAAAATACACGGATGAAACTGAAAAACGTAGTCCTTTTCAGAAAATGATACTGATGGAAATCATTAACTTAAAAACAGAAAATTGTACTAATTAAAGACACTCAATCCATTACCAGAAATAGTACACCTTGATAACATTACCATAATAACAGAAAATGATTCGAATTAAAACTTAAATTGTTCACAGAAGGTTTAATCGGGGCCCGTTTGTTAGACTTACTAAAATTAAATTAAAACTAACGTATTAAACCTAGGGAAAGCCACTCAATTAACGAGTTTCATTGAACTTTCTTAATAAGAGGAGGCTTCGCAGGAGCATAGAACTCTAGCCTAATTAATAAACTACGAGGGGACAAATAAGATTAGCGACCGGAAATCACACACAGTAAATAGGGGGAAAAGGAAGAAAACCGTAAGAGATCAAGTGAGGAGCAAAGAAATCTTCCACCAAATCGAAAATTCTTAAGTAAACTCAGGCTCCACAATAAACACGCAAAACCCACAGGCAACAATCACCGTCCTGTCCCAAAGGCAAATCGTTACCATAGCAACGAAAACATACGCCCGCAAACCAATCATGGTACAAGCCACAACAAAGGCAAGAAACAAAATAAAATCAGGAAACACAAAAGTTTAAAATACCAGAAAAATAGAAGCAAGGTTTTTTTTTTTTAAACCGAGGAAACCAGAATTATATGCTTCTGCGGAACCTCACGCAGTATAAAGGGCACTAAGTGCCCGACACATTTCGAATTTACATGATCAATGAAGTTCATTAACGGGTGAAAATGATAGTTAATTTAAAAAGGATTTCCTTATTTTCGTAGTCTTTACATGCCAATAATTTTGATATATTTTTAGACTTATCTACTCGTTCGTCCGCTTAGTAATTTCCAAAATAATTATTTTCACGAAATTCCACCTTGAAAGAGTTAATTTTCAAGACACAAATCACACGAATTTCCTTGTAGTTTCATAATCACAGGATATAACTTGCCAAATGATGAAGCCACTTACTTGGGTGAAGCTGACGCTCAGGCATGTTGAGCTAGTTCCTCACATACTTACAGATGCTTGCTGATCAGTTAGATTTCCTCGGTCAGAATTAGTTGGAAGGTATCATAATAGGACGATGCAGGAAACAAAGTAATTTGGGTTTAAAACCCACATCTCAAGACCCTTAGCCGGGGTCTATACTCCAACATGACGCCAACATCTTAACAATCCAATTAACACAACCGCATGCCATGACTTCCAAAGCGTACTGACTCGGGTCAAAATGGCGAGGTTTGCTTCATCAGGAAGTAGCCGCGCTCTGATAGGTAGAAGAGCGGTTAGGGAGGGGAAACTCATTGTGGGTGTCTGGCGGAAGATTGCAGCACTTATTAGAAGAGAAAAGAAACAGTCCGTACAATTCAGAAATGCGATAATCCAAAGACGTTGCCATCAGTCCACAATAAGAATCATAAATAAGTTCGATGAGTATCACCAAAGCACGTAGTAGTACGAGGGAAATCATCCGCTTAGACATATAGAAAGATTAAGATTTTCTACGGCGATATTGCCAGTTCAAAATAGGTTCACAGGGTAGGGCAAATTGCGTTACACCGTAACAGCCCTCTCCCCCCGAAGCCTAGAGTATTCACTGATATACCTTCCAGTTCAGTTTAGTGGTCAAGAAGTAAGCTAAATTTCAAATCAAGTCCACATTAGATAGAGACCACAAATGACGACTTCATGTATGCATAACAATAACACACTGACCTTGAGTCATATTAATATCACAATCCTCACTTCAGTTCAAGTTAAGACATCACGCTTCCCTCAAACAGGGTTCTATTTACCTAACGTTTAAAACAGCTAGGTTTAGCTGAATTTACACTCTTTAGGCAGTGCGCTTCTAGTAAAGCCAGTGACATATTACAATTCACCCGTTTAAAGAATATTAAGATTAAGTACATTATTACAGGTTAGGAAATAAATATTCGCTAGGTTTCCAAGAAATGCAATATCTCGCCCATTTCCTTTTGACATAATAGTCAATCATACAAGCAAAAGAAAAGGAAAAATCACAAGGAAGAAACAAGTCCGGTGATACATACAGCAAAGAAAATTTATAAAATCAATAATAAATCACACATAGCTTAACTTAGTAGAAGTCGGACTCAAGACTAAATCGTACCAATTGACCCACCAAACAAAATTACACAGGAACACAAATTAGGTTTAACTAAGTAGGTACGAACCTAATAATCTACCAGCACCCAAAAAGTCACAAGATTACTAGATATAATAGATAGACACAGGCAAGGGAAATTTTAACCCACCCTACTCCAAAGGTGGAACATAATGTCAAGCTTACAGTACTTACCTCAATGTACCAAATGGTTCAGTACACTAAACTTAAACGTAGGAGGTGAATGGGAACAATGGACGTGACATCCACAAAGATTTTCTACCTATACTGGGAGCCACAAGGAGAACAATCAATTCACGTGCTCCACCGGAGAAACCTTACCACTATAAGAAAAATCCCCAAAACCAGAAATATACCAAGATACAATCCCCAAAACACAGCTTTACTTAAACACCCACAGACGGATAAGATGAGTAAGAACCCCCTTCTTTTTCCTTTTTTTTTAAAAAAAAACAGACTGAGATCTACAGATCAGTGAGCCACTGGTTCATTAATAGTTAAGAACCCACCATGACTCAACCCAAATAACTAATTAGATCATAAAGGATGGCAGATTTTAAATCATAAGTAATTGACCTCGCATAACCCAGAGGAAGAGATTATTTCAAAGGACACATCAAGCTGAGCAATTACAGACCAGGGCACAAACATTGTGAAGTCATAACTGAGTTAATGGTAACTGCCTTTCCAAGCAAAGGAAACCCTAGGTAGAATGAGTTGGAGACCTCTAGTACTATCAGGTGTAGGGAGCGCAACAGTTTGTCATCGACAATCATTCCGCGGGGGTACACTAAGCAAGGAACAAACTAGCACAGATGAAAGTACCATTCAAGAATTGATGGATAAGGCTTCAGGAGGATATAACACGGAGTCACATAACCAACCCACATTGGAAAAGGAAAAACTAGAGCACCTTCCACAATAGCACACCCAATTAAAACAGAAAAGGTAATGAGATACTTCAATTAGATGACTACTGGGGACGTGATGGGCAATAACCCAACATCGCACATAACTGATAGCCCAAAGAACCTCGCCACTACGCGGTTATTTAAAAATAGGTTATATCCGTAGATACACACTGCTGCCCATGAGTAAACAGGACCTCTTCCCCACCAACAGGAGAGAGGAAGTATTACATATATGTAGTAGGTAACGATGTTGGTGATAATAATTTACTAGACAACATACAGAAGAAGGATGAATTCCACTAAGGGATCATCAAATCAATAGGCAGGATGACTCCAAAAAGGAGATAGCACCTAGGTAAGCAATAACACGCTCAACAATCCAGAATGCAGAACGGTAAGCAGACAAATCAACGATAACTACAAATGTTAGCAAATTAACCAAAGGAAAAATAACCATAGAAGGTAGGATTAGCAAAATTGAACTTTACAATATAATAAGTGGAAAAAAGGATGACATCAGGGCAATAGGTTATGCGGGTAATTACAATTTTCACTCACCAAGTCCATAACATACCGTACGAGTTGCAGGCACAAACTGCTTAATTAATTTCCATCTTCACAAAGACACAATGGATCAATCAAAGGTGCTTACACACCCCCCCAAAGTGCAATAACACAACTAATATTGACTCACAGAATCCTCACAGGAGCAATGGTAACCAGCACTAAGAAACAATATAACAGGGTCCCTCTACCACGACATGCCACACAACATCTTAACCAATTCATGGTGCAAAACCACACCACCACCAAATTCAGGACCAGGAAACCAAGCACAAAGGTAAAAGAAGATAACTTCTCAGGCTTCAAGTCCATGTATTGACTTCTCTACTCAACATAATATCAATAGATGGAAGATGGTACAGATAACACCCCAACATACACTCCACAACTCGCACAGAACGATAAGATCAACAAGAAGATAGCAAATTCAAGAAAATATTTCAGTAGTGTGGCGATAACGGTAATGTGTGGATTAAAATACAACGAGATTCATAGACGTCATAAAGGACAACCTAATACCACCCATAGAGGAAGAGTAGTTTTAAAACAGGACCAAATTTCAAAACGATGGAATAATACATTCAACCAAAGGAAAACCATAAGCCAAATAAGGAATAAATAGAGATTACTATGAATAGAGGTACTACTGTCAGTTCTTAGAATAATTATCAAAGGGCAACGCATCATTTGATATGAAGAGGGACTGAAACCAATAGCTAGAGCTGGAAAAACCATAAAGATCCAAGATCCATGCACGAAGCAAACGGTCTACCAACTCCGACACAGGTTAACAGACCACCCCAAAGGATTTCACCAAAACCAAAGGATTGCAGAAACTGATCAGCGGTAAGTAACTGTGTTAATCTTCGAAGCTTAAACAAATAGTACTCAGGCACAGTTATTATTGAAAGTCGATAGTAGCCCACAAATAAGATACAGAATAAAATATTAAACCTAATTTCAAAGAGTTAAATTATGATAAGCTCGCCAACACCGGAAACAAGTCAAGGATACGAACAAAATATTCCATGATTAAATCAACCACCAGATAGTTAAAACTCGACCAATTTTTTTAAAAAAGAATATCTTAGAACGATCACCCAGGCGACAAAATTAAAATGAGCAACCAAAGGTTCAGAAGGCTACCAACAACATACCCTGCACAGGAGGTTAAATACATATCAACAGGACACGGTCATAACATTTTTGCAATACCACAGTATGAGTATCAAGGATGACAAAAGGCAGACTCGAAGAATTCATTATCAAATCCTACTCACAGTCAAGGCAGAATTGACATGATAAATAAAAATTTAAACCCAGAAAAGGCAAGAGATTAGGTGTACAGCTCAGGAAACTTATTGGTAACAAACCCCAACCAACAGACATGTGATAAATTCCACACACCACCAAACCACCATGTTCACACCTGAAACATCAGCAGTACCAAAACAAATAGAAGCATAACAACCTTAGGTTCCAAAGTTACAGAAACATGTACCTAAATGAAACTGACAAGTACACTTACAATAAACCGTAACGTGTTAGTGTTTAATTAGCTCACTGAAATGCAGTTCTCAGTTGTATGTCGATTCTAGCACCCCAGGTGCTTGACAAAACAGAAACCCCAAAGGAAGGGAAAATAGTAGAACAGTACTGTACATCAACCAGGTTTAATTTGAGACAGATGGACACGCCTAATTCTTTTAGCAACCGGGTCGCTCACTAACATAGATACCGGGGACAGAAATTGTAATACGGTGCAAGGACCTTGATACCTAGGCGCCAGTTTGGCAGAAAATTTATTAACAGCTTTACTGATGGGATAACATTTAATGAAGACTGAATCGCCAACCTTCACTCTAGTTGATTTCCTACCCAAATTGTACCTTTTCTTGGCTTTCTCATATGACACGGACAGGTTTTTCTTTGCTTCCTCCCAAACCTTCCGAACATCATGTGGGTTAGAGAGATCAGGCAAAAGATCATCAATGGCAAGCACATTTGACATTGGGGAATATGGAATGTAAGAAAACATAAGGGACATGGGCGTTTTTCCATGAGATTCATGGATTGCAGAGTTGAAAGCATGAGCTAACCAATGCAAACAGGAGTCCCACTTAGATTGATTATGGTGATGATAGGCTATCAACGCAGACTTCAAATTTCTATTTACTCTTTCGGCATAAGATGGGTTTGGATAATAAGGAGTGGTTGTGACATGTGAGATACACAACTCGAAAAGGTATCTTTTAAACAGATGACTAGTGAAAGCACTGGCATTATCAGAAACAAGGAACTTGGGAGGGCCGAAAGAAGCAAAGATATAATTTAGACAGTTAATAGTAGTCCGAGAAGTGGTAGACCTAGTAGGCAAGATCCAAGTGAACCGTGAGAACGCATCGACACACACAAAGATATGAGTGTTCCCCTGAGAAGATCGAACCATTGGTCCCACGTAGTCGATGAATAGTCGTTCCATCGGGCGAGAGGCTTGTGAGGATGATAACAAACCTACACGGTTGTTCAAACTAGGTTTACTGATGGCACAAATTTTACATGACTTAATCATGTTTCTGATGTCACAGTCCATCCTTTTCCAAATGAAAAACTGCCTAATTTTCTGCCTTGTCTTGAACACACCTAAATGACCTCCGATTGGACAGTAGTGATAATACTTAAAGATAATCGGTATTAGCACCTTGGGCACAACAATTTTGAAACTATGGTCTCCTCGACCCTTACAACACAGGACCCCCTTGACAAGAGAGTAAGGCTTCACAAGAGCTCCATTATTAATTTTGTCGATGATCTCACTTAATTCAGGGTCAGATTTCTGATGATCTTCAAATTCATGGTAAAGTAAAGGTAGATTAGTAAGGATGGCACTAACTCCAACGACGTTACTTTCATCAAAATTTACAACATCAGATTTTTCCTTAGGACAAGGTTCCCCATCAAACATTCTGCTTAGACTATCGGCGATGACATTATCTGTACCTCTGATATGCTTAACTCTAAAATTAAAGGCAGAAATTCTAAGTGCCCATCGAGTGATCCTCCCAGTTCTTTTGGGCCGGTTCAAAACCCACGACAAAGCCTGATTATCTGTCTCCAGGTCAAAATTTACATGTTCAACAAATGGCCGGAACTTTTCGAGGGCAAACAGGACTGCAAGACACTCCAGCTCGTAAACAGAGTATTTACTCTCAAGATCAGTTAGGACACGGGAGGCATATGCAACAGGTCTGCGTCCATCCTCGTACTCTTGCAGGAGAACACCAGCAATAGCCTTTCCAGATGCGTCGGTCTGAACAATAAAGCGTTTAGAAAAATCAGGTATGGCCAAAACAGGGGCGTTCGACAGAGCAAGTTTCAATTTCTCAAAAGCTTCTTGTTGAAGAGGACCCCAGAAGAATTTCACATCTTTCCGCCTTAAATGATTGAGAGGAGCAGCTACCTCAGCGAAATTGGGAATAAATTTTCTGAAAAAGTTAACCATTCCCACAAAACGGGCAATGCCTTTGACATCTTTAGGAGGCTGGAACTCACGAATGGCCTGTGTCCTGGATTGATCAATGGAAACTCCATTTGAAGAGACAACGTGTCCAAGAAAGGACATACTCGGTTGGGCAAAGGCTACCTTAGATAGCTTAACGGTGAGGCCAGCTTTCCTCAAGCGCTCAAGAACTTCCCGAACATGGGTCACATGTTCCTCAAAGGTTTTAGAATATATAAGGACATCATCAAGATAGTTAAAAACGCATTTAAATTTGATATCAGAAAAGATAGAATCAAGCAAACGAGTGAGAACACCAGCACCAGAATTTAAACCGAACGGGAGCCGGAGAAATTCATACAAATTCCAGTCAGTAATGAAGGCAGTAAGAGGTATCGACCGCTTAGATAAAGGAATCTGATAGTAGGCCTGGTTAAGGTCCAGTACTGTGAAAAACTTTGCCCCAGAAAACCACCCAAAGCAGGTGTGCAGGTCAGGTAACGGAATAGACTGAAGAACCACTTTCTGGTTTAATTTCCTATAGTCCAAAACAGCACGGAAGCCACCAGAGGGCTTGGGTACAAGGAAAACAGGAGTGGCATATGGAGAGGTAGAAGGACGGATAACCCCTTCCGCGAGCATTTTCTCAATAATCTTTTTTAATTCCAACATACGTGGAGGAGAGAGTCTATACGGGGGAGACCTCACAGGTTTGGTATCAGTTAGTTCGATATCATATTCAAGAACATTAGTTAGCCCTAATTTACTGGTGAATACTTCAGGAAATTCACTGCAGAGAACACGGATTACCTCAGCCTTTTCTTTACTTAAATGATCAAGTTTTAAGTTTTCAATACCACTACTTTCATCTGGTACAGACCCAGATACACAAGAGACATTAAGGGTACCCCTAGAACTCTCAATCAATTTAAATTTACAGGTGGGGGAAAATTTAAAAAAGAACATTTTGTCTTGAAGATCAAGAACTAATCCCGTTTTTGACAAGAATCCAGATCCTAAAATTACATTGCAGGGTAGTTGGGATGCCACTAGGAAGGTAATTTTCCAAGTGAAATTTCCTATTCTTAGTTTTACTCTCACAGTTCCTAAAATATCCAATTTGTTACCATTAGCTGCAACACATTTAATGCCAACGGGTTGCAACTCAGAAAATTTACAGGCACTCTTCAGGCAATTATACCAATCAAAATCAATCAAATTCACCATACTACCCGAATCCACCAATGCAAGGACAGCTTCATTATTTACTTCCACCTTAGTGAAAGCACCATGGGGAGAAACGAGCCCATATATTTTATTACATTCGGGGGGACAGAGAACTTCATTCACATTGTTTGAATTCACTTTGAAATGTAGATAGTTTACCATTACCCTTTTGTCATTTGCTACGTCTATGGAAGGAGTTAGGGCAGGAATTTTTGGAATGTTGCCGGGAACCACACAAATAGCAACAAATATCCAGTTTTCTGTTCTTGGAAGGGCAAGAATTCCTGAGATGCTCGACAGAACCACATACAAAACATGCTTTAAGATTAGAACCATTACCAGTTTTAGGACCCACTGGATAACTGGGATAAATAGGGGGAGGTAGGTGTACCGATCTGGACGCGTCTCCGTGCTTTACATCTTCTGCAAAGGAACACGCGGCCTCAAGTTCACTGAAATTAGTAGGACACCTCGTGAGGGAAAGATAAGACCGATAGGCAGGAGATATCCCTTTTAGTATGCGAGTCACCATTTCTTCTTCAGGGACTGTAATTCGGAACACCTTACAAAAGAATTTCACATCAACAATGTATGTTAACAAGTTTTCATGAAGGTACTGAGTCCTGAAGCAATGCTGCGGAATGAGACTCTGAAGGGCTAAGGAGGGAATAAATTTATCAAGAATTAATTCATGAAAATTATCAATTTTACACCTCTGAGAAATAGCCTCAGAAATTTCTCTCTTTAAAATACCCTCGCAATGGGAAAATAAGGCTCTATACATACCCAGATCGTCAACAGAGTATACACAAGCGGATTCCTTGATTTCTACAAGGAATCTTAGAAATCTTAAAGTTTCTTCGATCGAATTCACAGTAAAATTCTTAACTCCGTTAAACAGTTCCTTAAGGGAATTATGAGAAGGGTTAACGTTTAACCTAGAGATAAGGCTTTCTAACACAGAAGTAGGAACACAGGTAGACTCTTGTTCATTAGTATTGGAAGCAACTCGGTTAGGATGGTTATTAGGGTTAGGACACAAAGGACCTTGCCTGTCAACCTCAGATAACTTTTCTACCTCTCTACACGCTAACATCAGGTCTAACTCAGTTGAGATACTAGAGGCGAGACATAACAAACGTGTTAACTCACTAACATTTTCTGCAGCAGGTTTAATGGTTAAAAGGTCTTGAATCCGCCCACAATAGTGGAATGATCTAGCCTTGAGCCGATCTACTTGGGCCTTGGTAGGCGTCACCTCAATAAATTCATTTCTGAAGGATTGAATCTCCTCTACGTTACTTTTAATCTCAAGAATGGACTCACCGGAGTTGTTAACTTCTACCTTAGATAGATCAATCGGAACCTGGAGATGGGATGACAAACGAGCTGCACATTCAGTAGCAGTGCCGTCAGTCTCCAAGCCACGAACCTGGAGCTCATACAGGAGTTCGGCTTTCCGCAAATGATATGGAAACAACACCGCTCGGGACATGATGAATTAACATGAAACAGAGTTCAAAAGAATTAGGAAAGATACTTGCACTTCTTTTCACAATTATACATATAGTTATCATACATAGTCCTCCCTCATAATCCAGCCATTCAACGCCGTCACAAGTACAATTACCCAGGGAAAAAAAGGGAAAGGAGGACAATGGTTAGCAGCGCCCTCAAGAAAAAAAGACAACCAGAGCTTTCTGCTACCACTTTACTAAGCCACCAGCGCAGTAAGGCACTACACTAGCGGTTAGCAAACATGCACCGGTCGGTACTACCTATAAACCGGTGTTAAATAAACAATGTTTATTAAACAAATTAAGGAAATCAGTCACAAGGATAGGAAAATTACATCCAACAATTACTTACCCAGCAAGGCCCAAATAAAACTCCCAGAGGAAATGGATAAAAATTCCTTGTTTCGGCGCTGAACCACACAGATAATAAAGGAGACACTGGTTTCAATCAAATAAACTTTTAATTAAAGAATGAAAACTTAACATGAAACCAAAAGAACATCGTCCTATCAGAGGGAATAAAAGTATTTTAAGTAGTTCAAAAAAACAATTAGTGAATAATAGAAAATACACGGATGAAACTGAAAAACGTAGTCCTTTTCAGAAAATGATACTGATGGAAATCATTAACTTAAAAACAGAAAATTGTACTAATTAAAGACACTAAATCCATTACCAGGAATAGTACACCTTGATAACATTACCATAATAACAGAAAATGATTCGAATTAAAACTTAAATTGTTCACAGAAGGTTTAATCGGGGCCCGTTTGTTAGACTTACTAAAATTAAATTAAAACTAACGTATTAAACCTAGGGAAAGCCACTCAATTAACGAGTTTCATTGAACTTTCTTAATAAGAGGAGGCTTCGCAGGAGCATAGAACTCTAGCCTAATTAATAAACTACGAGGGGACAAATAAGATTAGCGACCGGAAATCACACACAGTAAATAGGGGGAAAAGGAAGAAAACCGTAAGAGATCAAGTGAGGAGCAAAGAAATCTTCCACCAAATCGAAAATTCTTAAGTAAACTCAGGCTCCACAATAAACACGCAAAACCCACAGGCAACAATCACCGTCCTGTCCCAAAGGCAAATCGTTACCATAGCAACGAAAACATACGCCCGCAAACCAATCATGGTACAAGCCACAACAAAGGCAAGAAACAGAATAAAATCAGGAAACACAAAAGTTTAAAATACCAGAAAAATAGAAGCAAGGTTTTTTTTTTTTTAAACCGAGGAAACCAGAATTATATGCTTCTGCGGAACCTCACGCAGTATAAAGGGCACTAAGTGCCCGACACATTTCGAATTTACATGATCAATGAAGTTCATTAACGGGTGAAAATGATAGTTAATTTAAAAAGGATTTCCTTATTTTCGTAGTCTTTACATGCCAATAATTTTGATATATTTTTAGACTTATCTACTCGTTCGTCCGCTTAGTAATTTCCAAAATAATTATTTTCACGAAATTCCACCTTGAAAGAGTTAATTTTCAAGACACAAATCACGCGAATTTCCTTGTAGTTTCATAATCACAGGATATAACTTGCCAAATGATGAAGCCACTTACTTGGGTGAAGCTGACGCTCAGGCATGTTGAGCTAGTTCCTCACATACTTACAGATGCTTGCTGATCAGTTAGATTTCCTCGGTCAGAATTAGTTGGAAGGTATCATAATAGGACGATGCAGGAAACAAAGTAATTTGGGTTTAAAACCCACATCTCAAGACCCTTAGCCGGGGTCTATACTCCAACATGACGCCAACATCTTAACAATCCAATTAACACAACCGCATGCCATGACTTCCAAAGCGTACTGACTCGGGTCAAAATGGCGAGGTTTGCTTCATCAGGAAGTAGCCGCGCTCTGATAGGTAGAAGAGCGGTTAGGGAGGGGAAACTCATTGTGGGTGTCTGGCGGAAGATTGCAGCACTTATTAGAAGAGAAAAGAAACAGTCCGTACAATTCAGAAATGCGATAATCCAAAGACGTTGCCATCAGTCCACAATAAGAATCATAAATAAGTTCGATGAGTATCACCAAAGCACGTAGTAGTACGAGGGAAATCATCCGCTTAGACATATAGAAAGATTAAGATTTTCTACGGCGATATTGCCAGTTCAAAATAGGTTCACAGGGTAGGGCAAATTGCGTTACACCGTAACAAATATATTTGAACGATGCAGGATTCGAACCGCTGCTGGCACAGTCCGTCGATTGCTTGGCGAACACCTAAGCACATCCGCTAAGCTACACTGCTGCAAACCTGCTCGTATGTACCACGAGAGTAGAGTACGTACGCCATCCGTTTCGGTGTTTAAGATATTAATTACTGCACTGTCACCTAGTTTTATGCATTGATTCCCCTCTTCGTTACACCCGGTCACGAGGCATGACACATTTACATAGTTACATGGTAAAAGGACGTTGCTACGTGATTTAAGCCGTCATGTTTTGCGAACGGATGATATAACATTTCGCTAGGGTCCAGAATCGTGTGCAAAATGTGCTCACTGGACATCAATAGCATACAGAACGCCTGCAGGGAAATAGCACCCCTATAACCATGCGCACGTTAGTTGGGCCGCAGCAAGCGATATTAGAAGGGGCTTCTGAATCATACTGTATATTTAGTATGGGCATATGACGTCCCATACTAAAGAATGCACGAATAACGTCTTGCTGATCGTCGCCAATCCGTGAGGCACATAATCTGGTGGCAGTACCTGATCCTGCGCATTAAACTGAAAATATTTCAAACCAGCTTTTACATGATCCTGGATGATTACACCGGGTGATAAAGTGACTTTGCGAAAATATATATATCCTGGAGGCGTATGCAATTTAAAGTGGTAATAACTGTAAGCTAATGATAAGTTGCCACATCCCGATGCTCCAGCAATTGTAGATGGAAACTATGTTCCATGATGAATCGGCGTAGTTGTAGCAGAAATAGGAAGAGATCTGACACTATGTCACTGGCAGGTAGTGTGTCTTACTGCTTTATACTCTTGATGCGGACTGAATAAAGAAGTGGCCCATCGTAAGAATTAATAATAATAATAATCGTATGGCCTCAGCTACCGTGTGCAGACATTTCAATTTGACGCCATCTGGCTGTCTGCTCGTCAATTTCGACGCTCCGTTTTACTCTAGGCCCACTAGATGGCAGACAGAGTAAACCGGATCTCTCTTGGGCGTCTACGGCTGAAATTTAATGAATTTTGTCGGGTAAACACCAAATGTGTCACCAGAGATCTTTTACATGTCGACATCGTACGACATGGAGTATCGAATGGACTTTTTTCCGCCCTTCAAAAATCCGACTACCTCTGCCGGGTTTGAACCCGCTATCTTGGGATCCGGAGGCCTACACTCTACCACGGATCCACAGAGGCAGCTATCGTAAGAATTTATAACGATTGACACAACATCAAAAACAATCGGTTCGTAAATCGCTGTTGACGAGAGAGTTCGTGTACAGAGTGATGAAACTACGGTACCTCAACATTATGAAGATGAAAACTAAGACTGTTGGATGGAAATAAGTTGTAAAGGCAGGGTGAATAGCTATTCGAGGAAAATACAATCCACGAGTACCTATTACTAAAACACTACGAGCAGCTAGAGCGAAAATTCTCCTAAGAATAAAGCTGTGCCGAAACGAGGCGGATTACCTCCAGCGCTGCTTCCCGGACTAGCAGCTGTACTTCTTTTGCTATTTGTTTATGTCGCACTGACAAAGGTAGGTCTTATGGAGACGATGGGATAGGAAAGGGCCAGGACTGGGAAGAAAGCGGCCGTAGCCTTACTTAAGGTACAGCCCCAGCATTTGACTGGTGTGAAAATGGGAATCCAGGGAAAACGATCTCCAGGGCTGCCGACAGTGGGGCTCGAACCCACAATCTCCCGGATGCAAGACTAGCATATTTAGGATCTCTGCTGGGAGGCGCTAGTGCTGTAGCGAAAACAGTTAAGGCTGTAGAATAGGCGAAGCAGCAGACGAAGGAGAATGAGCGTCATAATAAGAGGAAGTAAGGAGTTGTATTGCGAGGTAAAGGCGTTCACATGAAACTAGCGCCATACAAAAAAGGGCTTGGTATTGCCTCCTTTATCTCCAAGCTAAGCCCAGCCAGTGAGCGAGAGATCCAAAGGTGGAACTTTCGTTCATGGCTTTCTGTTTCTAGAGGCATTTAAGGGAATAAGGGATGACGACCAAGTAAATAAAATATTTTAAAAAAACCATTCTGACATTTGTTGTCACAAGTATTCATTGAACAACAAAATATCCTTGCTGAGATTAAATACAATGCTCTTTCATAATGTCTTATCTTCCAGTATTAATTCACAATCGACCAAAAATAATCTTCATCCTCCATCTCCATGGTTAAGCTCTGAAATCAAAATATTAAAAAAAGATTAGGCCTTTACTGCCTTTTAAAACGAAAAAATATTTTAAATGAAAATATATCCTGAGCCTCCTATAATTAATAGTTGCATTTACAAAGAAATTGGCAGGCAGCTATCTCGCCTATTATTTCCATAACAAAATTAAAACTGAATTTTCCATTAATTTATTACAATTTCAACACGTGGTCACTGTTAGATACTGATCAGTTTCGTTAATTAAGGCATGTAAGGTCCGTTTTGACATGAGTAGAAATTTTGTTGGAAAATCTGAGTCAACTCCAAGATCGTAGTTAATCATTATTATTATTAATTTCCAGTATTATCTGGGTAACATTTACTTTGATTATCACACGATCGTGTTCACGAATTGGTGCATTTCACTAAATAATTCTCACTGTAATAATGACACACATTTGTCAAATTAATTAATTAATTAATCATTTAATTATTATCATTATTACTTGTTACCTCCTAAACTCACATTAATTATGCCGTTTGCGGACATAAATTTTTACTTGCACAGCATTTAAAGTTCCGAATCAGTTCGAAAATATTTGGAAATTTTAATTATAAATGCGCTGAAAAATTTCTCATAACCACGTGTGAATTAGTTAAAGATTAATTTATAAATTAATTTGCTGAAAATGAACCAGACGACCTTTCGTCTAAATCTGTGATAAATGAAAATTGAATCCTAGCCTAGTCTTACTTGACGTTATTCTCAGCAAAATGTTCCTTAAAGTACACTAAGCAAATTTTCATGGTGGCAAATCAACGTTGAAATAATCCGTGCCGTCGCGATGGATGCACGACCTGATTATAGCACACTGAATAATGGAAAACACGAAAATATTCCTAACTACAACACACACAACACACACAACACACACACACACACACACACACACACACACACACACACACACACATCACATTCACACAGGGTAACACGTATTTTATGCACACAATATTTACAACGAATCCTGCCATTATGAATTAATTAATTTAACATGGTCGCGTCAATAAGATTCGGTAGATGAACTCATGTCTGGTAACGTTCTCATTTCAATTAGTGGCTGGTGATCGAACTAGTGTTATCACTTGAAATGAAATACTATTTAAATGGCAAAGGAGAACCATCAATTTCAGAGATTAACTTGAAGATTCTAATAGAATTCAATTCAATAATCATCATCACATGCGTTACAAGTCGCAAGCTGTAACGTTCGTGAGCCTTAATCACATTATTATTATTCCCTACTCATGGAATGTATTCAACACGTGCTCCACTTTATTATAATTTACACTGTGTTCCACAGGCACAAGCAACAACTTATTAGCAACTAATTATTTAATTAATATCCCGCAGGATCACCAATATTCCAGGCGCAATCATGAACTGAGCACTTCCAATATCATATATGAGAAATTCTAAGACAGTTTATAGCCCAAGACCGTTTAATTACATTCTTAACCCGGTCTTCTACTTAAATTTTATTATTATTTTTAGTGATTATTACGTCTATCAGTCCTCCTGAAATGTCGTGAAATTAGATGGCACGGTCTTAAAAATTTTTAAGTGAACTTAGATGACACTCAAATCGACATTATTTCACAAAAATTAAGTACAACTCCATTTCACGATATATCCAATATCACACGTAAGCAAATGAAGTTTATCGCGTGGTCAGTGATTTTTAATATGTCCAAATTCTACATTTGAGAATGCATTCAAAGACAGACTACAACAACTAGTCTAATAGATTTCAAATTTCAGTCACACACATGTAACTCAACTACCGTGACACCTTGAGAATGAAAATGGAAATAACTCTATCTACTGCAAAAACTAATAGAACCACGATCTAGGGAAGAAAGATAATCTAATTTTACATAGATGAGAAAGATATCAGACAATTAAAATGGTACTCAAGTTTAGCTGAAGTTCGACTCCAGGTTGAGGTCCGTCATTCCGGCATTTTCCCGTCAGTCACCTCCTCAAGCCAGAAATGCCTTACATGCTTATCAGGTCATGGAGACCCGGCAGTAGACGTCCCACGATGGAATTCCACTGAATCTTGTAGAGGAAGAATCCATCTTGAAGTTCACGTCGATTTGTTGGGATGAGATTCGCCACGTGCCAGTAACGTAAGCTGTAACTAATGCAATAGAATTTGCACACACACGTCGGAATATTTAATATTCTCGCGGAGAAATTAACTTAACGTGGATCACTAATTTCGAAGTACACTCCAATAAGTGTTTATCGTAAATAACTGCAATAAATTGGCAGAGTGGATGTTCGCCTCCACGGCTGAATTTATTTCCACGCGGTCCTGATTAATATCGTCAGCAGCCGCAGCAGCAACAGAGTCGCAGAGTTGAGTAGAGCAGGAAAGTAGCAGAGCAGAGCAGAGAGTGATTTAATGTGAACATGAGGTTTTATAGTTTTCGCTCGGGGGGGTGTGCCTTTTCTAGAGACGATCATTGGTTCACAGAGTCTCTTGTATTTGGTCGTGACTGTTCTGGAAGCTTGTCGTCTGTTCGTCCGCTGGTCGGCATGCGCGTGCTCTTCGCTTGGGAAACTAGTCTGTAACGTGATCAACCCTGCACTCAATCGAAGACGGATCAATACTTGCTCCCACTGAATTGAAAAAAAAAGCAGTTTGGTGCGCTCACATAGCTTTCCAAATAATAAATCCAACTCTTGGCGAACAATAAAACTTTCAATGTCGACCTGTCGTAAATAATCCAATGATGACCAAATTTGACGGGCACAGTACCTACATATCGCCAGAAACGTTTTATGAATGCTCTGCCATAACGAGCTCTAACTCATGCCAAACAACTCCGAATTCAGGATTTTCGAGTTGGGAATATGCGATATCGGCTACACGCATGGCCACGTGAAAGTTAGTGTGCTGTAATCAACTTAGACCACAGTCGTGGACGTGGAACTCATTACGTTACATACGTAAATCTAAAAGTTTGCTGTTTCGACAGTTATGGAGTATTACCCATCCATTTGAGTTCTTACGATATTTTGGAATCAGTACAGACATTGTTTACAATAACATTTTAAAAATCCAGACTGTAGACAGAAAGCATTAGTGTGCACGTGATGATCAACATTGCAAGAGTGCGTGGAGCAACTCTGTGGCAGCACACTACAGACTTGCTTTAGCACATAGCCAACTGCTGTGCGGTATTGTTGACAATTTACAAACAATATGCAAGCTCCTTTACGTCGCTCCGACACAGATAGGTCTTACGGCGACGGCGGGACAGGAAGGGTCTAGGAGTGAGAAGGAAGCGGCCGTGACCTTAATTAACGTACAGCCCCAGCATTTGTCTGGTGTGAAAATGGGAAACCACGGAAAACCAACTTCAGGGCTGCCGACAGTAAGGTTCGAACCCAACATATCCCGAATACTGGACACTGGCCACACATAAGCGACTGCAGCTATCGAGCTCCGTATATAAATTCCGTATACGATGAGCACATTATGAGGGAGATCCTCGAGGGCTGGAGTGACAGCATAACAGTTTGTGCCTGGAAAATTAAGAATCTCCGATATGCGGATG
Organism: Anabrus simplex; assembly: GCF_040414725.1. NCBI lineage: Eukaryota > Metazoa > Arthropoda > Insecta > Orthoptera > Tettigoniidae > Anabrus > Anabrus simplex. Next base: position 157,645,079 of record NC_090273.1, on the reverse strand, counting down.
ACACTGTGATAATTGCAACAGATGATCATGAACTAGAAACCATCATGTGGATTTTATACGAGCCAAGCAAAGAATATGGTCTTTACATCAACACTAAAAAACTAAAGTGATGATTGTAGATCGTTTTGATAACAACAGACTTGCCATAACAAGAATTGCCGAATATGAGGTTGTAAGTACCTTCGAGTATCCGGGATCTATTGTCACAAATACCGGAGACTGTGAGCCTGAGATACGTAAGCGCAGAGTGATTCCGCGAAATTCAACAGCAAAACCTACTCGCATCTGGAAGGACACCTCCATCACTTCCAAGACAAAGCTCACTCTCATTCGAACACTGATCTTCCCTATCGCGACCTATACAGCAAGAACTTGGACGATGAAGACGGCGGATTGCCGAAAAATTGATGCTCTAAGAAATGTAGTGCTAGATGAGATTACTGCGAATAACATGGACAGCAACCGTACCTGCAGCAGCTCGGCATCAGAACAAGACTGTCGACCCTTATCAACCAAAAACAATACAGATATTTCCGTCATATTGCCAGCAGACAGGAGGCAATGGAAATACTTATCATAGAGCGAAAAGTCGAAGGCCGAAGACCTAGAGGACGTGCACCGTTACGATGGATGGACCAGATCAAGAGCTTGACCAAGGTGAGCTTACAGCAAGCAAGTCGCTATGTCCATCACAGAGACTCCTCGAGGCAGATCACCACAATGACTCGTCGCGTGATGCCACTACACCCTTACGTATGGTTGGACTCAAAGACAGAGAGATGGATTTCAGATTCATTAATGAAATTATGATGATAAACATGCCTTGGAAGATTACTCTCTTATTAATTTTAGGGTTTTCTGCAAACAATGGTTTGCCAGGCCCACCCACAAGAATGGAGACGCCTGTTAGGTAAGTATAATTGTACAGTACACACATAAACATAAAGATACTAGTGCAACACAAACAATTCACAATAATCATCGTTAGCTGTAGGACTTATGTTCATGTTCATGGATGCTCTGAATAAGAAGTTCTAGGAAGAAGTCCAGCGTAATGCATGGAGTGCACGGTTATTATCTAAATATTGAACCATCACTTTTCAATCTTAGAAATTCTACTTTGATTATTCTACAAAATTGTGTTGCAAAGATAAATATAATTAGTGTGCTACAAAATATGTCCAAATTGAATGTACTTGAACATTCATTATAAATCCTCATGAAGTTAATGACAGGAAAAAGCTTGTAGGTGTTTTTGGGGTGTGGCAGTGTAAGCGAGTGAGCATTGTGAATTGTGATAATAATTGTGGACTGTTTACTACATTATTGAACTGTGTGAACGTAAAAATGAGGGATGTAATTTTATGCCCTGTGCACAATGATCTATAATGTAGCGAAAGTATTAGTTTGTCGTATCTGTCAAATATTGCACATTTGAAGGTAATTCTAAACTGTAGATGCTTTACAAAATTATTTTGTAGCATTTCAAGTGCAGAACTATATTTTGAGAATCAGAGTTTCCAAATTATGGACCCCTATTTCGAGGCGAGTTCGTACATACATGTTATATAAAATATCTGAAAGTTCAACTGAAATATTCCAACATTTTATGTAACATTGGGAAACACTTATATTTATATGCCTTGAAAATGTTAATCTTAAATCGTAATACGATTTCACGCCTTTTAGTTCTGTATCTAAATCGGGTACTAGAAATTACCGCCGGCTGGTTTCTTGTATGTCTTAGGACATAGCATTTATTTATGTTCAAATCCAGGTGAATGAATGATTTCCAATGTGTAATATTATTTGATCTTACTTCAAATGAATATATTTTCATCTTTTCACCATTTCGGAATTGAAAATATCTGAGGAACAACTTTCTTCACTTTATTGGTGCCTCTCAAATTGTTTGATTTTTCCATCGAACTCTGTACTTTAGAACTGGTTAACCTGCTAGCAACGCCGATCTGCCTAATCCCATTAACGCAGCAGCCTGCTATACTTCTGAACATAAATAGAAACTCGGGTGCAGAATCCCTCATCTTAAAACCATAGGTTTCCGACCACAGTACACTGAGCTAATCCTGAGAATTCTCCCCCTGTGGGTGGGTGCTGTAGAATAACAAACACAGTGTCCCCTGCCCATCGTAAGAGGTGACTAGAAGAGAACTGAGTGACTCCGAAATTTGGAGCGTGGGTTGACAACCACGGAGCCCTTATATGAGACATGGTATTGCTTCAACTTACTTGTGAAAGGCTCCTCCCTTTCACCTATGATATCCGGTCTTCGTTGGTCAACTATTGTTCTTTTCCTACCCCGAGGCTCTAAGGTTTCCGAGGGCTAGGAAGTCTTTCATTTTCACGCCCTTCGTGGCTTTTGTTTTCTTTCATTTTATTCCCTTCCACTTTTTCTCTCTGATTAGCGTTATATAGAGAATGGTTGCCTAGTTGTGCTTCCTCTCAAAACAATAATTACCACCACAATCACCACCTTCCTTGGTCAGATCTTGCTCTTTTCCGACCCCAACGGTGTTAGAGCATTCGAGGCCTAGGGAATCTCTAATTTTCACTCCCTTTGCGGCCCTTGTCTTTCTTCGGCCGATACCTTCATTTTTAGAAAAGTCAGATCCCTTGCATTATTTTCTGTCTGATTAGTTTTATATATCCCTTTACTGCATACCACACAATTTTTCACCTGTATAAATGGATACAGATTGTGGACAGAGGTAGTTTTCCGGCACACCTTTAACTGTACAGTCATTTAAAGACATATACCAGTGATGTCTTGTATTTTTTACATAGCATAAGACTAAACAGCCATACAACCAAAGGTACTCCTTTCACCCCGTCAGCATCCACGCCTACCAGCCACCGTCTACTTTACGTGGGCCCTCCCCATCACATTACCACAGGCTTCAGCGGTACCTCTGGCTCAACCTCAAAGACATTACCGACCTACGGTCGTGGTACCCATGGCCAGTAGGCAGTAATGTTCGGTCTTAGCGTGAAATCGTGAAAAATCGTATATATATCCCGTTATGGCAATCCACATCACATACGAGTGTTAAGCTATTAGCCCCAGTTAAGAATTGCTGATAAATCTAAAACACTGAACGTAAGTTGGACAATGAAGCTTGAAATTTTCTTCACCAAACGAAAACGAAAAATAATTCATGCAGTAAAGGGATATATAATGGTTGCCTACTTGTACTTCCTCTTTAACCACCACCACCATCACCGCATCTGTTCGGTAGTTCTTCTTGCTTCTTTTTGTTTTTTGAGATGTTTACATATTAACAGATATTGTAGTAGACTCAGATGGTGAAGTGTAAGGTAAAACTTTACTTCTCGCAGCCCAACATCTATAACATTATAGGGAAGTGAAAATAATGTAAATCTTACTTGGAATTCCTTTTAGAGGAGAGATGTGTTCATTGCCATGTCTAGGAACTCACCAGCCCGCCCCGAGAAATACATTTACTTTTATAACCTAATAAAGAGCAGTAGCCGCCATCGTCCAAGGCTCAAGTAGTTTCTTGCATTCTCATTGGTCATGGTGAACGGAATGTGACGTCATTGCCATCAATGCTGATAAATACATTGCGTTACCAACCCCGGCTGAATAAAAGCACAAACAAAAAAACACCATGCAAAATTACAATGCGGCTTTAACCGTCCGGACCAATGGTCTTGTCCAGGTCTTATCCTAACCGTCCGCACGGCAAGAACCAGTCCAGACCAATCGTGTTTCCACATGAAACTAGAGGCGTAGGGCCGATTCGCGGCTTCTAACCGTCCAGACCAATGGCCTTGTCCACGGCAAGAATCCTAACCGTCCAGACCAATCGTCTTGTCCACGGCAAGAATCCTAACCGTCCAGACCAATCGTGTTTCCACATGAAACTAGGGGCCTAAGGCCGCTTCGCGGCTTCTAACTGTCCAGACCAATGGTCTTGCCACCAGCTATCGAAGCACCTCACTCATTAGTTCCTCCGTACAGAGGTTGGCAGCTCTGAGCATAGCTTCACAACATCCTTCCCGAGAAGGCCGCGAGCGTGTAAACAAACGACAGTCGTTCCGCGCGCAGCTGAATGTAGCGAGTGCTGGGCTGCGAGAAGTAAAGCATTGATAAGTGTAATTAAAATCACTTGCAGTGCTGTACCGAAGCCCGTTTTAAAAAAGAAATCAGTATCTGCTCGAATACGTTTACGCTCTTAAACTTACGTCGAAAATTGTTTCGCGTACGCTTAATAATATGTAATCTCCTTGATTAATGTGGATATGATGTCGAATTCAGTTCGAGTGCTGTGTTGATGCTTCTGAAATGACGAAGACCAAACTATAGCCCCAGGGGTTCTGAGCTTTGGAGCCTGGGTTGCCAACCACGTGGCCCTTAGCTGAGTCCTGGCATTACTTCCACCGACTGGTGCCAGGCTCCTCACTTTCATCCATCCTACCGGATCTCCCTTGGTCAACTCTAGTTCTTTTCCGACGGTATTAGAACATTCAAGTCCCTGGAGTCTTTCATTTTCTCGCCCTGCGTGGCCCTCCCTTCCTTTGGCTTTACCTTCATTCTTCGAAGTTTTGGACCCTTCCATTTGTTCTCTCTGATTAGTGTTATATAGAGGATGGTTGCCTTGTTGTACTTCCTCTTAAAACAATAATGACCACTACCACGTCTTGAATCAAAGCCAGTCCGAAGTATGCAAACGCTGGTTACTGCGACGGGCAAATTAGCCAGAATTTTCCATTTTGATAAGAGAGCTACGTGGCAGCCCCACGTCCGTCAGTTGAAAGTTGCCTGCATGAAGAGACTTTACATTCTGAAGTTTCTCAGTGGCACTTCGTGGGGGGCAGCTATGTTTCTACGGGGCAACGTTTTTGTCCCGAATCGACTATGGTAGTTCGGCTTATGGCTTCGCATGAAAATCTATTCTGAACCATTAGACAATGGTCACGATAGTGGAGTTAGGTTGGCAATGGGAGTTTTCCGCACTAGCCCCATACCCAGCCTATGCACTGAAGTGGTGGTGGTGGTGATTATTGTTTTAAGAGGAAGTACAACTAGGCAACCATCCTCTATATAACACTAATCAGAGAGAAAAAGTGGAAGGGGTCCGACACTTCGAAAAATGAAGGTATCGACCATAGAAAGACGAGGGCCAGGAAGGGCGAGAAAATGAAAAACTCCCTAGCCCTCGCAAACCTAATAGCGTCGGGGTCGGAAAAGAACAATAGTTGACCAAGGGAGGTCGGATAGGATAGATAAAGATGAGGAGCCTGGCACAAGTAAGTGGAAGCAATGCCGGGACTCAGCTACGGGCCCCGTGGTCGCCAATCCACGCTCCAAAGTTCAGAGCACCTGGGACCCCTTGTAGTCGCCTCTTACGACAGGCAGGGGATACCGTGGGTGTTATTTTACTGCCCCACCTACAGGGGTGTCGCTGAAGTGGGAGTTCCATCTATACGAAGAAGGAGGCAAACAGTTACTCCTCACGTACGCTATTAATGCATCGTAATTACCCAATGGCACCAGACCTACGAAGACCGGCGGAATGCACGGCCAGTCGGGTTTCGGATTGATAGCTTGTGTCGTGCATTAAATATAGATATCGGTGGTTGTATGGAGCAGGTATCTCCGTGGTTAGTTCCGTGACTGGATATACTGCTAGATCTTCTCGCTGGACCCAAGGTTTAGAAGGATTCCTCCGGTAATCGGATGTATTTCCTGGCCCTCGTACACCAGTATACGGCCGTGAGACAAATTTCACGGATGGTTCTAAAATCGCAGAAAATGTTGGTTGCTCTTTCGTCACCGATGATAAGAGCATGAAGATCTCGCTTCCTGGTGTATATAGCGTGTATACTGTGGAGCTTTACGACATGTTAGAAGCTCTACAATTTGCACTGGGTGATGAAAGAACCGTTTTTTAAAATGTGTAACGTCTCGTGAATTGAAACCTGTTTCTCGCAACACACCTGGTTTAGCAGATTCATGATCTTGTCACCAGGTTAAGTGATGCTGGCACCAGAATCACTTTTGCGTTGCTGGGGAACCCACGTTGGGATTGCGGGGAATGAACTTGCGGATGAAGCTGCAAAGGAAGCGGTACTTTTAACTCCAAGACCTATGAATACACCTGATAAAGATATTTGTTACAGCAACGTCGAACCATTTTGGCGTCCTGGGAATCGGAGTGGCTGACTATCCGAACTCCCAACAAGCCGAGAGCAATTTAGAATACAACTATCGTGTGGTGGTCCTGTCTCCGGCCTTCACGGAGAGAGGCCACAGTATTGTTTAGCCTGAGGATAGGTCATGGACGATCTTCGCACTCTCATCTCCTAAAGAAGGAGGACCCCCCAGTGTGTCCTTTTGGTGCCGACTTCACCGTGGCCCACATCTTCACAGAGTGCGCCGATCTCTCTAGCCTCAGACGGACCCTCTGCCTGTAGAAAATACTCGAACTCATACTAGCCGATGACGCGACTACTGCTGATCTCGTCATTCGCTTTATGAGCGACAGTGGATTATTCAAGTGTATGTAAATTGCAAGTATTATGTTGCTCAGGGAAATCACGTCCCTTCTGATTCGTTTGTAAACTTTTGGGTAAAAATAATATTTAAAAAATATTTTGTACTTCATTTCGAAATTTTTCATTGTAGAAATTATTTAGTTGTATTGAAAATTTATTTTCCACTTAATTTGTTCAGAGATGATGATTACCTAGTTGTACATCCGCTTAAAAGTAACCACAACCGCCACCACCATTAGGCGTACTGTTGGACGGTGACTTCGTGTGGAGTGTCTTCTCGGAGCTGAACTTGAAATTCTGAACAACCTGAAGACTGCACATTGTGCCAATAGAACCAGCGAGATTGTGTAAGGCTTTACTCATTTAGGACGTAACATTGGGAAGCGACCTCAGGGACTCGGACTGAAGATGATCGTGTCTATGCTGATGCGTAACGCGCTGCTGGATTTTATTTTCTGGAACACTCAATTACTGATTTTAACAATAGAGCTTAATGATTTGAACTATAGAGAAGTATAGTTCCACTGTGGGTGGGGAGGTAGAATAACACAAACGGTTCCCCCTGACTGTCGTAAAAGGCGACTGAATGGGCTGCTATGATCTGAATATTCGAGCTTGCGTTGGCGACTACGGGGTCGTTAGCTGAGTCTAGGAATTGTTTCCACTTACTTGCGCCATCCTCCTCACTTTCATCTATCTTATCCGACCTCCATTGGTCTGCTCTTTTTCTTTTCCGACCCCGACGGTTTTAGAGTACTTTAAGCCTAGAGAGTCTTTCATTTTCACGCCCTTCTTTTCCGCTATCTTTCTTTGGCTAAGATCTTCATTTTAAGAATGTGGATTATTTCCGTCCTTTTCTCTGCGGTTATTGTTATATTGAGGATGTTTGCCTAGTTGTACTTCCTCTTAAAACAATAATCTCCTCCACACCAACCACTTAGAAAATTATAGGAGCCTATGTATTGTTTGTTTATTTTGCTCAGAGACCAAACCTTTGAGTAGATAGGGTAAAGGGAGTCTGGATCACCGCTGCCTCTGCGCAAGCGCTCGCGCCAGCTCCTCCGCGCGGGCCCCCGGCAAAGCAACCGATCGTGGGCAAGGCCATGCGTGTACGGAATGATAACCACATCGGGTTTTATGTAAAAGCCAATTATTTCTAAAAACCTTATTGCGGGCAAAGTGCAGTCCAGGTGACCACGGGGGACTGGAATTGCTTTAAAGTTCACTTGCCCATGAAAGGTGAAGAGGATGTTACAGTAGCTTATCCAAGAACCAACTTGTTCCTTACTGAAGGCCTACTGCGGGTGAGGGAAAACAAGGAGAGGTGTAGTGCGGGTGTCCAGAGGCAAGATCTGCTTTACAGCTTGTTGAATGTTATCTACCAGTGAAAGGTGTACAGAATGTTCGTGGCAAGTTGTAATTTTGAGTGAAGGCTAACCAGCGACGACTCGACCCAACTGGTGAGGAGTAAAGATAGCATCAGGATCTATTTAAGGAGCAGAGCACTGCTTGCTAACCATCATCTACCTACAGGAAGAGAAATACTCTACTGCTTTTCTTTCTTCTTCAGTAAGTGAGTTGATGTTTATTTAGTTTGTGTTCCTATTTCTGTAGGAGCAATAATATTTTAAAAGTAATGGGTATGCTGCAGAAATTAAATAAGATATCAAAGGTCACATAAGTTTCTTAACAGAAAATTGAGCGAGTTGTAAATTAACCATCCTTTAAGGTGAAAGAACCGAGAGCAGTGGAAACACGTTTCGGAAGGAAAATAATAGTCGATATTGAGGGTGAAGATGAGGAAACCGTGAGTGTTTTCCCACCAGATCAATTTGCAAAGCTCTCTGCAGAAGAATTGAAAGAAATAAACTTATTAAAATATATTGAAAATGAAGTGTGAAGGCGTGGAGAGGGATTATTATCAAGTGTGTTTCCTACAGCAGAATGTCGACAATTTTAATATTTATTTTAACTAAGTAAGTATGCTGTATCTTTTCAGGTCTATGATGCTATGAGGAAGTGGAAGAAGGTGCAGATTAAGGCTGGATCCGAAAATCAAACCCTTCCTATCGTAGAGAGTCAATGGTTACAATTACATCGAGGGGAGGAAGTCGATACAAGTGCACAGCATGATCAAGGTGAAGCGGGACAGCTGAGTAACATTAATTACACTACACCAACCTCAACATTTCAAGGCATCTACAAATTTAGCACATAGTAGCCTTCACTCATATTTCACCCTTAACCACACTAATAAATTCTACCCCTACAAATCATTTTCTTACCAGCATACTCTATCACACTTACACACTCTTCTCGCTTAACTCTTTAACCTTCCTTTCTATGCACCTACACCTTTAACTTCCTTTCTCAAATTCCCTTTATCGCACATAAATATATGTTTAAACCCCCTACGTCTTCCCATTCTCTGATAATCCACCTTATAATTTTCTGTTCTTCACCTATTTCTAATCATTCGCGATTTTTGGCACTCAGTAGTTTATTTCTTACATTTTCCGTCACTTTACAATTGCAAATTTGGTGTAGATAATTTCCTGCTACAGCACATAATATACATAATGTCTTATCTCCACCCCTTAACCAACCCTTATTCTTGTATAATTCCCATCAGCCACCATAATAACACTCATCTACTTCACCTGTCTACATGTCTAATATTTATCTCTGCTACTTCCTTAACTTTATTAAAATCAATGTCCCTAATTCTCCTCGAATGCACTCCTTGCCCTCTCGATTTCTTCTTCTTCTAAACCCCTTCCCACATGTACCCCAACACCACCTTCTCCAAGTATACTTTAATTTTTTCTAACCAACACCCCTCATACAAGACTTTCTTTTGTTTTTATACGTTGCCTGATCACCCTACCTCCTCCTCCGATTTTCAGATTCATCCAATATTTAACTACTCTTATCACACACTCCACCTCTATATTTTCCCCACAAATTAGTTCTAACCCCACATTCGCTGTGCATTGTGGGAGCGCTAACACAGCCTTACCTAATATACTAATAATATGTCTTCAGTATATTCTCTCTTCCTCCAACCCCTATACTTCCACCCCATACATCATCCTGCCGAATACAACCAACTTTAAGACTAAATTCAAAGTTCTATAAGTAATTCCCGGAAATTTGGCCACTGAAATTTTTACGGAGGCTAAGGCTGCAATCCCCTTACTCCTCACCCTTCTGATTTGATCCTCCCATGTCTCTCTTCTGTTAAAAATCACTCTGAGATATTCCAACACATTTACTTGTTCTAACTTCTCTCAAGGCAACATCCACGTCCTATCTTTTGTTCTTCCTTTATGCTTCTGCGTTACTTACACATTAGAATTGTTCTCGTTAATTTTCAAGGCCCATTTCTTAGCAAACTCCGACAATGAATTTAAAGTTCTTTGCATGCCCCCTGCTGACAATGTCAGCAAAATCACATCGTCAGCAAAAATCAATCCCGGTACTTCTAAACCATGAATCACCGGTTCCGAACACTCATTCGCCCCGTGCCCCTCTAAGATATCATTGATAAATAAAATAAACAATAAAGGGGATAATTTACATCCTTGTTTTAAACCCACCTTCGACTTTATGGGCCTACACGACTTGTCTTCCTCCAATTTAATACAGCACTTGACTTCCTTGTATATAGCCTCTACTGCTCGTATCATCTTCCCAGAAACTCCCAACCCACCCAATTTCTCTATTAACGGTCTTCTATTTACCTTAGCAAACGCCTTTTCAAAATCTATTGCCGCAACATATACATTACCTCTCTACCTACTCAAGTATTTCTCTAATATCGTGTTCACTATCAATATATTGTCTACCGTTCTTTTCCGTTTTCTGAATCCTCTTTGGTAATCTGTCAAAACCCAGGTTTTTTCTGCCCATTCACTTAATCTATTAGCTATTACCCCTGTATAAATGTTACTCAGAGAAACTAATAGAGATATACCCCTATAATTATTCATAAGGTTTTTGCTACCTTTCTTCTTGTATATAGGACATATAATTCCTGTTTCCCACTGTTCAGGCTACTTACCACCATCAAAAATCTTATTAAATAATTTCTCAATGCCCTCCATCATCGTTCCATTTTTGCTTATCTCTTTCCGGACTTTATTGTTGATACCATTGCAACCTCCGGCCGACCTGCCCCTGATTTTACTTATCACTGCCAAGGTTTCTTCTTTTGTTATTTCTTTGTCCAGTTCGAATGTTGGGCTGCCATATCTCTCCAGATCACTTCTTTCCCCGCCTCTCTAAACAATTCCTCCCCCTCCCCCTAGAGTAATTCATAAAATAATTCACCCACTACTCATCCTCAATACCTGTCTCTTCAAATCTCCTTCCACCTTAACTATTCTGTTTATTCTCTCGCAAAGGTTTTCCATTTCATTTATGCTACAATCGTTATTTAATGCTTCCGTCTGTTCCTTCATCCAGGTCTTTTAGTCTCACTTCATTTCCTTTTGTATTCTTTCTTTTAATTACGGAAACCATCTCTTTCTGAACTCTCCCCCTTACATTCTACTGTATACTCTCCTAACACGCGCAAAACCCTCTTTGTCGCTACCTCGCACACTACACTGTACCATCCTTCCCCTCTCTCTTTTTTTCTCCTCCTTTCAATCTTGGCTACCCACTTAATTAGCTGTAGTAGCAGTTCCAAGACTCTAACTATGTTATTTTCCTCTTGCTTTAGTACACACCAAATGTTGGGCTGTATTGTTGATGGTTTACAAACAATATGGGTGTTACTATGGATTTCAGATTCATTAATATAATGATGAAAATAAGAATGCGCTATAAGATTGTTCTCATATTAATTTTGGGAATTTCGTCAAACTTTAGTTTGCAGATCCCAGTCACAAGAGTGGAGAAGCCTATTAGGTGAGTACGAAGATATGTACAGTATAAAATTTATTACGAACAGCCCCAGGCGATAGCAAACGACAGTCATTATTACAGCTCAAGGCTTGAACGAGTACGGTACTTATTTCAAAAACACTTATAAGTACATATCCACTGTGGGTGGGGGCGGTAGAGAAAAGTCCATGTATCACCTGCCTGTCGTAAGATACGTCTAATAGGGGCCCCAGAGACTCGAAAATTTGAGTGATGGTTGTCGACCACGGGGTCCCTAACTAATTTATTTTATTACTTGCACTTATGCCTTTGCTGGCGAGATGTAGTGTTTACAGTGCACTATGTCTTCTGGTATGGGCTATATCAAATTTGTTACTTTCATTGACCTGTCTCAGTCTCATCCTTGGCTTTGACAATATGAAAGTGACTGAGGTATGAGTGATGCTAGTAATACCATTCCTTATGCAGCCAGTCCCTGTTATGAATGGTGTGAAACTATCGCTCATAGGGTCGGTTGGTGCATGCATTTCAGTGGGCTTGGCAGACTGATATGTAATAGCAACTGCTGGCTCGGTGAGGAAAACGACGGGGAACTAGCTCACTCCTCATTTCCCTAGTATGCCTCTTCAGTGACGCCTAGGCTATTTATGATAGCTGCAGAGGATCAAACCAGCCTTCGGGCTGAATACCCAACATACACATACTTGCACTTACTGGTGCCAGGCTCCTCCCTTGGTCAACTGTCGTTCTTTTCGGACGCCGACAGTATTATGTTTGCGGTTCCTAGGGAAGATCCTCTGTGGGTGGGGGCGGTAGAATAATACACACTGTATTCCCTGCCTGTCATAAGAGGCGACTAAAAGGGACCCAGGGGCTCTGAATATTGGAACGTGGGTTGGCGACTACGTGGCCCTTAGTTGAGTCCTAGCATTGCTTCCAATTACTTCAGCCGGGCTCCTCACTTTCATCTATCCTATCCGACCACCCTTGGTCAACACTTGTTCTTTTCTTACCCCGACTGTATTACGTATGGAGGCCTAGGTAGTCTTCATTTTCATGACCTTCGTGGCGCTTGTCTTCCTTTGGCCGATATCTTCATTTCGAAGTGTCGGATCACTTCCATTTTATCCCTCTGATTAGTGCTATATAGAGGATGGTTGCTTAGTTGTACTTCGTCATAAAACAATAATCACCACCACCACCACTCCTAGGGAATATTTCCATTTTACGCTCTTCATAGACTTTGTCTTTCTTCGGCCGATACCTTCATGTTTTTGAAGCTTGGGATCCCCTCTATAGAGGTCGGTTACCAAGTTGTACTTCCTCTTAAAACAATAATCACCACCAATACCGCCACCCTTTTTGCTCTACCAATCCCTTTGGGACTACCTTCATGTTTGAATGGTGGGGTTGGTTCGAGTTTCCTTTGATTTGTGTTGACAGAGGAAGGCTACCCATTTACACTTCCTCGTAAACCAGTGATCACAATTATTTCCACTCGTTGGTTCATCAAATGGTCGTCATGTGCTGGTGGTAGTGGTGACTGAGGAAGTACAACAAGGCAACATTATACATTAGTACTTCGGTTTACTGCTATATTACCTACGTCAAACAAAAAGGAAGATTAATTATCAATTAGAACTAAAAGATTAACTTCATCATAAGCAATACTGATTACGAAATGCAGTACATGTGATACAATACACGATACAATATATGCTTCAATGTGTGTTATGTCTTTTTCACAATGTTCCTTGATATTCTGTATATTGATTTCCAGGATTTCTCCGGCTACTGCAGCTGCAGAAGGCCAAGATGCAAATGCATACGAAAGCAAACTTGATAATGAAGATCTCTTTGGTTTTCATGGACCTAACGAGGAAGCTACATTAACGAAGAATAATAAAATGCATACCTCAATTAAGAAATCTCTTTATGAGACTGGATGTACACAAGGGTACATGAAGCACGCCGAAGAGAAGGCGGTGGGGGAAATTACTGAACGGGAAAGGGATTCCAACACTGAAAGTTCTATTGGGAGCGATACGAACCGGGATGCATTGCTGTCTTACACGTCTATCCAAGGAAACGCTGATGAAAGCACTCGTCGATCGCATGATGACATAGGAAATATAATTGGCTCACCGTTCCGCCATTTCAGCAAGGCTCCAAGTACAACGAGGAAAATAACTAAGCAGACAAAGAGGACCACTGTTGGACCAGAGGAGCAAGTCAACACTATCGCTGAATATTCTAGCGTGGATTATGACGTTGACTACGATTTGTCCATGAACGAATTAAGTACCAACAGCGAAGAGCTATCAGATATTGCCGGAGGACAGTACGACTACGTTGTAAGCTATGACGAGTTGGAAAAGGTAATTAAGAAGTTGAGGGACCCGGATGGAAGCAAGGACAGGCTTAGATCTCCAGTGCAAAACGTACTCCTTGCCATAGTGAACTCTGCTCAAAGGAAAAAACACGACAGGATGAAAAAAGAAACACCACCACGATCTTTTTGTTGAAGTTAAGAATCAATATAAGACTTACCACCACAAGGAACCTTGAACTACCAACCTACTACCATCTAATGTCAGAGTGCAGACCTCTAGGAGATACGAGCACTTCCTCAACATACTTCAGATCTTAATTCTTCTGATAGCCCACCTGGAACTTCTTGGTCATCGGCTTTGAAAATAAAGTATAGTACAGCCTGCCCCAATGACAAATGCCCTTTTAATATTTGGATCATTTGTCTTTCACATTTCTTACTTTGGTACCTGGAATTTGTTATTTCTCTCTCCGAATTTCTTCTCTACTTTCTTATTTTTAAACTTATTTTTATTTAACTATGTCTTATCTCCTTTAATTTTTCAATTTTCCGCATTTTCATTAGCGGTAAGTATAAGAGAAAGCACGATCTCATTATATGGTTTTCAATTCTACATTAAACTATGACTAAATAGATGTCGAGATGAGCTATTCCATCCTCCTCTTTCTCCGCCCAGCGGTGAAGAGAGTGTCAGGAAATAAGAAATAGTATGGTCTCACTGCACTTTCGAAAAGGAATTTACGGAAAAGGACGTGTGTACTGCAGGTTTCGTCTGAGAAAGGACTAAATTGAACAAAATAAGAATTAATGCCGGACGTATAAAGTATTTCCTCTTAACGGGTATTTCGGTACAACCTCTTTCAAGTAATCCTTTTCTGAAAGATGTCAAAGTACCAATTGTCAGCCAGATGTAGCTACGCTCACATAGCACCCTTGGTTGGATGACATACGTGCCTACTTCATCTTCCTCTTCCTCGGCATAATGGTGAAGAAAGAAGAGACAAGACGAGGTTCTTATGTAAGTAAGAAATAGCACAGACGGACCTCACAGCCGGTAGTGCTTGTTCATTCTAGGTTATGGGCAAATGGAACACGGTGTTTGCATTAATTATTATCCATTCTTCCTGAAATTCTATGTTTAATATCAACAAGTCTTGAATTCTGAGTGTCCTCTACAATCCCCCTTCATAAGACTTTTGTTTTGAGCATCATGTTTTTCATTCTTAAAATGTACTTCTAGAAGATTAAGTAAAAGAACCATCCAAATATTTGGTACTTTCAAACATATTTACTACAGAGAATTACAGTCAGGTGAGGGAGGGAATAGTAAGATTATTTAATAGGACTTACACTAGTGGCATATTACCGAAAGAATGGGAAGGGGTGATCACCTGTCCGATTTACAAAAAGAAAGGGAACAAAAGCTTGCCAAGTAATCACCGAGGAATAACGTTACTAGACTCTTTTAGTAAGATTTATACAGGGGTTTAACAAATAGGTTAGCGGCCTGGGCCGAAAAGCAGTCAATAATATCAATATTCCAAGGAGGATTTCGAAAGGGAAGAAGAACAACAGGCAACATTATGGCATTCAGGATGTTATTAGATAAATACTTAAGTAGGGAAAGAGGCTCTGTGTATCTCTCGGCCATAGACTTTGAAAAAAGCCTTTGATACGGTCAGCAGAAACACCTTGACAGAAAGAATAGGCAGGATGATTTGTTTCGTGAGCTTTCGATGTTGTAGGTCATCATACTTAGTTTCCTTCGGACTCCAGGATATTAGCGCATCCTTCCTTCCTTCATGACATCCTGTTGCCTTTATGCCCTAAAATTGCGTTATGTAATACTTTTCGATAGGACCAATAACATAGGTACGGTATTTAAAAAAATAAATATTAGGCAGCTTTCCCGAAACTACCGCCTCAGCCAGCGTGGAAAATAATTATTTCTAGCCCGGACTGAAGTACCTTAATCCCATACTTTATACACCGATTTCCATTAAATGATGTTCACTCATTTTCCGCTGGTTCGGCGTTCATAGGGATTTAGCAATCAAATCGAAATTCACGAATATCTCTGTTATCATATGTGGTACGGTAAAAATGTATAGGACATAAATGATCGTAAATTGTCTACATCATGTATTATGTAGTAACTTATTTATCTATAGGACTACTTATAATATTGGGGGATTAAATATTAGGTCTCCCCATAAACTATCACTTCACTCATCGCGAATAAAGTTATTCATAGCCTAGATTGTAGTACCTCATTCCCCGACTTTAAATACCGATTTTCATTAAATACTCTGCAGCCATTTGGTCGTGTGCCCGTACAGACAGACATGACGGACAAATAAAAATGCATTTTCCTGTTGCTGTGGACACGACCGATACAGAAATTCTGTTTAAATTCTGCCCAATGTACAAACAAAACTCTTGTTCTATATATATTGATACGCAGCACGACGGAGGTGGTGAGAGCTGGTGGCTATTGTGGTGATTGTTCTAAGAGGAAGTACAACAAGGGAACCATCCTCTATATGACGCTAATCAGAGAGAAAAGATGGAAGGGATCCGACACTTCGAGAAATGAATGTATGGGCCAATGCAAGGCAGGGCCACGAAGGGCGTGAAAATAAAAGACTCCGTAGGCCTCGAGTGCTCTAATACCGACGGAGTCGGAAAAGAACAAGAGTTGACCAGGGAGGTCAGGTAGGATAGATGGAAGTGAGGAGCTTGATACAAGCAAGTGGAAGTATTGCGAAGACTCATCTAAGGGCCCCATAGTTGCCAAAACGCTACGACGTTCAGAGCACTTGGGGTCCATTTAGTCGCGTCTTATGGCAGACAGGGGATACCGTGTCTGTTATTCTACCAACCCCACCTACAGAGGGTTGTGGGTACTGGTAGTGACGCGGTACCGGTGCCAGGAAATATACGAGATATTACATCAATAGTCTGTAGGAGGGTAGCCTGCACATTCTCCAAATGTTCGATACCTTGGCTAGGAAGCAACCGACTGTGGCCTTTAACAAGGTACAGCCCCAGCATTTTCCTGGCGCGAAAACAGAAAAACATCTTCACGGCTGCTGAATGCGCCGCTAACCGCACCGCTAACTCTCTCGGTAGCATGAGAGACATGGTGTGATGATCGTGGTGTCCCGGCTGAGCCTGGCTTTGCTTAATCTCCCCATCCTCTTCTTTGAAGCCAGACACGCAGTACGGCGGAGGTGGTGAGAGCTGGTGGCTATTGTGGTGATTGTTTTAAGAGGAAGTACAACAAGGGAACCATCCTCTATATAACACTAATCAGAGAGGAAATATGGAAGGGATCCGACACTTCTGAAAATGATGGCATCGGCCCGAGATTGACAACCGCCACGAACGGCACGAAAGTGAAAGATTCCCTACCCCTCGCAAAGCGAATATCGTCCGGGTCGGAAAATAACAAGTGTTGACCAAGGGAGGTTGGACAGGATAGGTTAAATTGAGGGGCCTGGCACAAGTAAGTGGAAGCAATGTCAGGATTCAGCTAAGGTCCCCGTGGACACCAGCCCACGCTCCAAAGTTCAAAAGCCCTTGGGGCCCCCTTTCGATGCCTCTTATGACAGGCAGGGGATGCCGAGTGTGTTATTCTACCGCCCTCAGCCACAGGGGGCGTAAAAGTAAAAAGGAAGTAAGAGTTTGCGTTCTTGGTTACACTAGTACTCAGGAAATATGAGGTTGAACTTCGGCTGAGCCCACGAGTTACACAAAAGGCAAGGATAGGTACTCCAAAGGGCGTCCGGTGTTTCGGGGGGGGGGGGGTGTCGCTTAGAACTAATCTCCCAGTAGTCTTCCATCATCTCCCCACAACACGAAACTTGTGATTGGGGGAGTATGAAAACTCCATATAACATTACTAATCGAGTTAGAGAGGTTTGCTAGACAGGAAGGGGAAATAAATTAAAAAACAGAAGGGTGGAAATATTAGTGAAGTATAAAGAGCACAGACAACTGTCAGGCAACTTGAGGGCCACCTTGTTAGTCTGGCCTACTTAGAGGCCAATCCAGAATGGGTAACCCTGAGCTGGCACAGATCTCGGGATAAAAAGACACACAAATCTCCACACAAACATCAATGTCTTGATGTCCCTAGAAGGGGAGTCCCCCATCTCCAAGCCGTTTTCACACCCTCCAAAGAAGATTATGACAACTCAGAGGTGGGTTGCTTATACTGGTTCACCAATCTCACGTCAAGGTGGCGACCCTTTATAATCCTCCCCCTTTCTCATCCCGGAATTGGGACCGGGCAATGGCCGAGGTTCATCTCCCATATGTAAAGTTATTTTAAGTCTTACTTCAAATACATAATATAAAATAGTATATATGCGTTGACTGGGGGGTGCTTTTACCTTAGTGCGCTCCGACATCGTCAGCGACGAACTACCGCTCCCTGCTCAGCTAGATGCAGTTCGTGCTCCTTCATTCCACCATGCGTGCACTACAAGAGTTGATCGCTCACTTACGTCCTCCTTTTCTCTTGCTGGGAGAGGAGAACGCCCGTAATATACTGTGGGGTTCTTCGTCTTCCTGTCTTAGGGGGAGGATTCTCGAGCAATTGATCAACCAGTTCGATCTTTGCGTGTTTAACACAGGAGAACCGACACATTTCAGCAGCGCATATGCTGCATTCTTACACCTGGATGTCACCTTGCACTGCCGTGCGCTAGTTCCGCTGCTACGGTGGCAAATACACGATGTCCTCTGTGATAGTGACTACTTCTAGATACTTCTATCGATCTTGAATCAAAGACAGTCCGAAGAACCCAAGCGTTGGTTACTTCGGCTGGCAAATTGGTCAGAATTTTCCAAACGCTCAGTGTTGGCCGATGATATATTGGAGTCTGTTGACAACCACTTTTCTTCCATTGCTACTGGAATTCTGGATGCTTCCTTCCTCGTCCGGAATCCGCACTAGCCGCATTCCCAGCCTACTTGCAGAAGCGGTGGTTCGATCTTTAGTACCCAGTGCCACTAGAGGTACCGGGACGGACCGAATGTCATATGGCGATTGGTATTCGAATCGCTAGCTTTTATCGCGAGTTAGATGAGGCTACATGTGGTAGTCTTGAGTAGATTTCTAGCGGGATTGCTCAGTGGTTTAGTTCCGCGACCGGATATACGGCCAGATCTACTTCGTGGACCCAAGGTGAAAACGTATTCTTCTTTTAAGTGGAGGTATTTCCAGGTCTTCGTTCACAAGCATCCGGCCACGAGACATGTCTTAACGGATTGTGGAAAGGACAATCAGACAACTGGCGGTACGACACCGCAGCCCAGGTCTTGGATTGCTAGCCCAACCCCTAAGTGCTTAGAGACAAGCCCAGAGCGAAACACATAATTTACCCATTTATTAGACATTTTCCAACTTCTTAGAAAACAGTTAAAAGCCAACGGGCCCAATTGCCACACATAATTAAAACATGGATTAAGATACCCTAGTGAACACGGAAGCATTTTAGAGGATACAAACTATCCGTATCTTCAAACCAGAATGATAATATCAAAGAAGTAACATTATGTTAGGACAAATTTGAATAAAGTGTAGAGCCCATGCCAATATAAATTAATTTTCACCTTGAAAACCAACCATAATGTTAAACAATAATATTAACGGAAATAAATACTTTGGAGTGACACAGTAGAACAAACCAACTGCACAAAATTATCACACTACAACCAGTATTCGGACAACACATTGCGTGTCACAACCACCGACTCACACCGCAACAATGCGCAAAAATGAGAGCCGTTATCAAGATAAGAATAGAAGGAATTATTCCACAACAATGCTATCAAATGGAGGGTAGATTCAGAAGCAGTAGCCACCAAACAATAGCAAGAGATGTAATAATAATAATAATAATAATAATAATAATAATAATAATAATAATAATAATAATAATAACTGCAGGTGAAAATCGAATAAGGCAAAAATAAAATAGGATAAAATTAAACACTTCAGTATTCGCTCGGGTGTAGAATTTAAAAGTCGTTACCTTGATCACTTAACCATTCTGACACCTCTATGTGGCTAACTATACATACAGACCACTCGGTTTGTAAAACTGTTTTTCCATTTTCTTTTCTTTCCACGTGAAATATTTAAATTAACAAAATTCAATACAGCAACTTAACTTATCAAATGTTCTGTTAAAATGGGTAGATCATCGAAAGCCACATGCTAACAGTTATAACACCGGGTCTTGTGATCCAGAAATAACTCTTTCAATTAACATACCGGTATACACCCGCCAGAATATGAGGTAATTGAGTGGGCACGTTAACATTTCAATCAGTTACACAATTTCATCCCCCTGTGGGTGGGGGCAGTAGAATAACACCCACGGTATCCCCTGCCTGTCGTAAGAGGCGACTAAAAGGGCTCCAAGGGGCTCTGAACTTTGGAGCGTGGGTTGGCGACCACGGGGCCCTTAGCTGAGTCCTGGTATTGCTTCAACTTACTTGTGCCAGGCTCCTCGCTTTCATCTATCCTATCCGACCTCTCTTGGTCAACTCTTGTTCTTTTCTGACCCCGACGCTATTAGGTTTGCGAGGTCTAGGGAGTCTTTCATTTTCACGCCCTTCGTGGCCCTTGTCTTTCTTTGACCGATATCTTCATTTTTTGAAGTGTCGGATCCCTTCCATTTTTCCCTCCGGTTAGTGTTATATAGAGGATGGTTGCCTAGTTGTACTTCCTCTTAAAACAATAATCACCACCACCTTACGAATTTCACTCACCAGAAGGTTCACCTTATTTTACCTTACAGTGCCGGAAGACGAAGGGCGCCTTCAAGGGAAAAGCAGACGTAATATCCCATGCCGAGCCGACATGTTGGATTCGTTCCACAAGTAAGCTTCAACGAAGCGACGCACTAAAATCTTGCCGAGAGAGTGTACAGTTTAGGACTTACCGAATAATTAGGCTGTTTCAGAAGGCAAATTCTTCACAAAACTACAATTGTGACAGCAATAATCCCTTGGTAACAGGCTTACTCCAAGGAAGAAATGAAAGTGGTCACATGGTACATAAATTAAAAAAACCGTTTGACACAAACTTAAAGATTTGCTACTCACCACTAAACGTTAAGGTAACGCCGCACAGAAAGCACACGCTAGGATGGTTTGAAAACACTCACAGCCTCCTTACAGGATATAGCACCAGGAGCCCACACCACGGACATCTTGCCGGTAGGAAATTTGCCACACAACAACAGTTCCAGCGGCTGGCACCTGAACCAAACCCGCGAACATATTTCAGCATAAATTCACACGTCGGGATATGAGGCGTGGATCGCGACTAGGAAAGGCCAGGAGAACGCAGCCTTGAACTGGAAATGATCCTCATTATTGATGAATGAGGACATGAACCTAATATTACAGCAAATAAATCCAAATGAAATTTAAGTGGGGATTTATTAATAAAATAAATTTGAAACAGAAAACAAAGTAAGAAAATTAATAATTAAATGATAGTTAAAGTATTTTAAAATAAGCATACCTTGTTGAATGAAACTCTCAACATCACTGAGTGAGCACGGCGTTATTACACACTCCCAGATAAAAATAAAAATTACCACAATCTCACCGCCTCAAATACAATCTCGTTACATCATGCACCAATATTATTTCAGTTTACACGCAGCAACTAGGACGTTCTTCTCGCGAGATTCATTTCGTTCATAGCGAACGCGTCTTTACACACTCCATTTTGCACACAACAATAACCATAGCTCATCAAAGCCTCCACGAATCAAGGAAAAAGAAAGGACAGGTAATAAGAATGAGATAATAACCCCCACAGAGAAAAACATCTCTCGAACAAAAAGCAAAATTTTAAACCCAGGGAGGAACATGGGCAAACCCATAGCCCAAATGTATGAAAGTAAACAAACATGGCGGCCTCACGGGCAAGCCATGGGCAAGATCAAGACATGGTAATAAAATAACACTGTACCGAGAACCAACATAAGGTACAGAAGCAAGATTAAAAATGGAAATAGAACTGACCGATACATCGTCTTTGCGCTCCCCCTAGCTCACGGACGCGCACACAAACATTCACACATTTGTTCATCGGCTAGCAATTTGAGCGGCCGCTCCAGTTAATAAGGTCGAACACCAATTCCATTAACATGACTCACCTGGTCACACAGAACAGGTCACGCATATATCAGGTAGCAGCGTGCACGGCGCAAAACAATTTAACAACGGGATCGGAAATAATTCCATACTCAAATCCATCATGTCACACGCCGCGTACGACAAGAATGGAACTTCGAGTCGACACGGAGGGTTTACATACATTTGATGGCGAAATACCATACGACGCAGTGCAACACTGAATCAATCAGAGACCCAGTTACCAACATCTCATAATCACAATAATAATGACAGACACACATTCCATTCATGCTGTGGGCCGAAAGACGCGTATCAATCAGCTATAATTAAATAGCAAGAGACCCACGAGATAAACATAGACTCTAAATAAAACCAAGATTAACGTACCTGTAATATGAATAATTAAAACAATAGGAAGGATGCTAGTATGGGCTAAGTTTGAATATATTAAATACCCATTTGTAGCATAGGAACGCTACTCCCATCTGCGCGAGATTCATTGTTAATTCATCTCACATAAACAAAGCAAAGATTCGCTTCAAAGAGATAATACTACTCGTCTCGTAAAAGAAAAACCCTCCATGTTTATAACATAGAGTGCTGCCCTCTCTAGGACATTGATAGAAACACATTTCGTTGAACTGAGGCCGTAAGAAGCCATTTACACATGAGAAACGTCACATTTATGAACATGTCATTTAAGCATAGTTCACACAAGAGCACGCTGGGAAAACAGTTGAAAATCAGGCGAGCCAAGTTCATAAACAACAGTCCCACCAAAGATCCGATGGTAAGGAGGTAGCCCACCGTTATTTCACAATTTAAGTGCATAACAATTATGATCTTACTATATGTAGCGTATGTGATAATAACAACATGCTGGAGAATCTTTCAAATACTTCTGTATTACCAGCGGAAATTATATCATATTCACTGCAAAGTATGCTCTCTAGTCTTCAATGTATCAGGAAAATCTGACAGGATAATGGTTGGCAATTTTGAGTAGGGCGTAGGCAATAAATCCCAAATGTAGGTACCAACGAATATTCCCCTGGATATTAATATAATAAGATCCTAACTGTAAAATATGGCCACGGTTAAGAGGAGAGGGTGCAAAGGACTTGTGACTTATTATGTAGTTCATGAAATCATGATGTGTGCAATGCTCTCTCAGAATATCAGGTTCATTCGGAGGAGTTGGAAAGTTTGAGAGAGATAATTAGGATTCTCACAGAAGACAGGAAGGAAGATAGGACTCCCTCAAACAATGTACAGGTTACAGTAGGTGTACAAGAGGGTGGGGAAGGAAAGGGGCTAGTTGTAGAAGACAGGTGGTCGTATGTTCTAAGGGGAAGGAGATTGCAGGCTAAGGGCTGTATTCAGGATCAGAATTCAGGACAGGTGTCTGTGCGAAATCGGTACGAGTCACTCCAGGTAGAACAGCAGAGGGAAGATCAGGGACAGGGAACTGTTGGTGAGATGTGTGGAAGTAGGAGGAATGGAAAAGGTAGGAAAGGGGAGTGTAGAGTAGAGGATGGGAAAAGACAGGTGGAACAGGGTCATGGGAAGGAGAAAAGGGAGGAGGAAGTAGCTTCTGCAGCTATCAGGAAAGATAGGGCTGACCAGGACGGGAGGGGATCAAATGAGGTGGGTAGGGTTGAGGCTCTGGTCATGGAGGATTCCATCGTTAGACACGTGAGGAAAGTGTGTGGAGGAAAGGGAACCAGGGTAGAATGTTATCCAGGAATTAGGTTGAGGCAGATGTTGAGGAAAGTAGAAGAGAAGGAAGAGGGAAAAGAGAAGGTGGTAGTGTTTCACGTTGGTACCAACAACATAAGACAAGCTGATATAAGTACCAACATAGTTGGAGATGTGTGGGATCTGGTAAATGCAGCACGCGTAAAGTTTAAGAAAGCGGAGATTGTTATTAGTGGAATACTGTGAAGGAGGGATACTGACTGGAGGGTGATTGGGGATTTAAATGAGGCTATGGAGTGGGTATGTGGGAAACTGGGAGTGAAATTTCTAGATCCTAATGGGTGGGTAGGAGATAGGGATCTGCGCTCGGATGGCCTTCATTTAAATCGCAGTGGTACGTATAAGTTAGGAAATTTGTTTGGAAGGGTAATAGGGAGTCACATTCACGGAAACGGGATGGCCTAGGGAGCGGTGATAAGGGAACAAGGAACTGGAAATCAAGTAGGGATGACATAAAATTGTTAGTGTTGAACTGTAGAAGTATTGTAAAGAAAGGAATAGAATTAAGTAATTTAATAGATATATATATTTACCAGATATTGTAATAGGAGTTGATTCATGGCTGAGAAATGATATAATGGATGCAGAAATTTTTTTCACGGCACTGGAGTGTGTATCGTAGAGATAGGATAGGAATGGTGGGACGGGGAGTGTTCATTCTGGTGAAAGAAGAATTTGTAAGCTACGAAAATGTTAAAGATGAGACACATGAAATTCTAGGTGTAAGGCTCATTTCTAAAGATAATAGGCAACTTGATATATTTGGAGTGTACAGATCGGGAAAGGGTAGCACTGACGCGGATTCGGAATTTTTTGATAGGATAGTCGGCTATGTGGGAAACGACATGGAAATAAATGTGATTGTAGCGGGAGATCTGAATTTGCCAGATGTCAATTGGGAAGGAAATGCGAACGACAGGAAGCATGACCAACAAATGGCAAATAAGTTAATATGGGAAGGACAGCTGATTCAGAAAGTGATGGAACCAACCAGAGGGAAAAATATCCTGTATGTGGTGCTGATAAAACCAGATGAGCTCTATAGGGAAACTGAAGTAATAGATGGTATTAGTGATCATGAAGCTGTTTTTGTCGTTAAAAATAAATGTGATAGAAAGGAAGGTCTTAAAAGTAGGACTATTAGGCAGTACCATATGGCTGATAAAGCAGGCATGAGGCAGTTTCTAATAAGTAACTATGATCGGTGGAAAACGGTAAATAAAAATGTAAACAGACTCTGGGATGGGTTTAAAGAAATTGTTGAGGAATGCGAAAACAGGTTTGTACCTTTAAGAGTGGTAAGGAATGGTAAAGACCCACCTTATTATAATAGAGAAATAAAGAGGCTAAGAAGGAGGTGCAGACTGGAAAGAAATTGAGTTAGAAATGGCTGTGGAAGTAAGGAGAAATTGAAAGAACTTACTAGAAAATTGAATCTAGCAAAGAAGGCAGGTAAGGATAACATGATGGCAAGCATAACTGGCAGTCATACAAATTTTAGTGAAAAATGGAAGGGTATGTATAGGTATTTTAAGGCAGAAACAGGTTCCAAGATGGACATTCCAGGAATAATTAATGAACAAGGGGAGTGTGTATGTGAGGATCTTCAAAAGGCAGAAGTATTCAGTCAGCAATATGTAAAGATAGTTGGTTACAAGGAAATATCGAGATAGAGGAGGAGACTAAGGCCAATGAAGTATTAAAATGTACATATGATAACAATGACATTTGCAATAAGATACAAAACTTGAAAACTAGAAAAGCGGCTGGAATTGATCAGATTTCTGGGGATATACTAAAAACAATGGGTTGGGATATAGTACCATATCTGAAGTACTTATTTGATTATTGTTTGGTCGGAGGAGCTACACCAGATGAATGGAGAGGTGCTATTGTAGCCCCTGTGTATAAAGGAAAGAGTGATAGACATAAAGCCAGGCCAGTAAGTTTGACATGCATTGTATATAACCTTTGGGAAGGCATTCTTTCTGATTATATTAGACATGTTTGTGAAATTAATAACTGGTTCGATAGAAGGCAATTCGGTTTTAGGAAAAGTTATTCCACTGAAGCTCAAATTGTAGGATTCCAGCAAGATATAGCAGATATCTTGGATTCAGGAGGTCAAATGGACTGTATCGCGATTGACCTGTCTAAAGCATTTGATAGGGTGGATCATGGGAGACTACTGGCAAAAATGAGTGCAATTGGACTAGACAAAAGAGTGACTGAATGGGTTGCTATATTTCTAGAAAATAGATCTCAGGAATTAGAGTAGGTGAAGCTTTATCTGATCCTGTAATAATTAAGAGGAGAATTCCTCAAGGCAGTGTTATCGGACCTTTATGTTTTCTAATACATACAAATGATATGAGTAAAGGAGTGGAATCGGAGGTAAGGCTTTTTGCGGATGATGTTATTCTCTATAGAGTGATAAATAAGTTACAAGATTGTGACCAACTGCAACGTGACCTCGAAAATGTTGTGAGATGGACAGCAGGCAATGGTATGTTGATAAACGGGGTTAAAAGTCAGGTTGTGAGTTTCACAAATAGGAAAAGTCCTCTCAGTTTTAATTACTGCGTTGATGGGGTGAAAGTTCCTTTTGTGGATCATTGTAAGTATCTAGGTGTTAATATAAGGAAAGACCTTCATTGGGGCAATCGCATAAATATGATTTTAAATAAAGGGTACAGATCTCTGCACATGGTTATGAGGGTGTTTAGGGGTTGTAGTAAGGATGTAAAGGAGAGGGCATATAAGTCTCTGGTAAGACCCCAACTAGAGTATGGTTCCAGTGTATGGGACCCTGACCAGGATTACCTGATTCAAGAGCTGGAAAAAATCCAAAGAAAAGCAGCTCGATTTGTTCTGGGTGATTTCCGACAAAGGAGTAGCGTTACAAAAATGCTGCAAAGTTTGGGTTGGGAAGAATTGAGAGAAGGAAGAAGAGCTGCTCGACTAAGTGGTATGTTCCAAGCTGTCAGAGGAGAGATGGCGTGGAATGACATTAGAAGACGAATAAGTTTGAACGGCGTTTATGAAAGTAGGAAAGATCACAATATGAAGATAAAGTTGGAATTCAAGAGGACAAACTGGGGCAAATATTAATTTATAGGAAGGGGAGTTAGGAATTGGAATAACTTACCAAGGGAGACGTTCAATAAATTTCTAATTTCTTTGAAATCATTTAGGAAAGGCTAGGAATGCAACAGATATGGAATCTGCCACCTGGGCGACTGCCCTAAATGCAGATCAGTATTGATTCATTAATTGATTGATATTTTGTGTTGGTGTAACAGTGTCTTCAGTGGAGAACGAGAGATTCAACCATGTTCAAATAACAGCTACCCAGCTCTGGAACCTTGGTATACCAGTGATGATCGTTGCTGATTGTTGTTGTTTGAGTCATCAGTTCATAGACTGGTTTGATGCAGCTCTCCATGCCACCCTATCCTGTGCTAACCTTTTCATTTCTACGTAAATACTGCATCCTACATCTGCTCTAATCTGCTTGTCATGTTCATACCTTGGTCTCCCCCTACCGTTCTTACCACCTACACTTCCTTCAAAAACCAATTGCACAAGTCCTGGGTGTCTTAAGATGTGTCCTATCATTCTATCTCTTCTCCTCGTCAAATTTAGCCAAATCGATCTCCTCTCAATAATTCGATTCAGTATCTCTTCATTCGTGATTCGATCTATCCATCTCACCTTCAGCATTCTTCTGTAACACCACATTTCAAAAGCTTCTATTCTCTTTCTTTCTGAGCTAGTTATCGTCCATGTTTCACTTCCACACAATGCCACGCTCCACACGAAAGTCTTCAAAAACATCTTTCTAATTCCGATATCAATGTTTGAAGTGAGCAAATTTCTTTTCTTAAGAAAGCTCTTCCTTGCTTGTGCTAATCTGCATTTTGTGTCCTCGTTACTTCTGCCATCGTTAGTTATTTTACTACCCAAGTAACATTATTCATCTACTTCCTTTAAGACTTCATTTTCTAATCTAATATTTCCTACATCACCTGCCTTCGTTCGACTGCACTCCATTACTTTTGTTTTGGACTTATTTATTTTCATCTTGTACTCCGTACCCAAGACTTCATCCATACCATTCAGCAACTTCTCGAAATCTTCTGCAGTCTCAGATAAAATAACAATATCATCGGCAAATCTCAAGGTTTTGATTTCCTCTCGTTGGACTGTGATTCCCTTTCCAAATTTCTCTTTGATTTACTTTACTGCATGTTCTATGTAAACATTGAAAAGGAGAGGGGACAAACCGTAGGCTTGCCTCACTCCTTTCTGGATTGCTGCTTCTTTTTCAAAGCCCTCGATTCTTATCACTGCAGACTGATTTTTAAACGGATTGTAGATAATTCTTCGTTCTCGGTATCTGATCCCTATCATCTTCAGAATCATAAATAGCTTGGTCCAATCAACATTATCGAATGCCTTTTCTAGATCTACGAATGCCATGTACGTGGGCTTGTCCTTCTTGATTCGATCCTTTTAGTAAAGTCAAGATTGCTTCACGTGTTCCTACATTTCTTCTGAAGCCAAATTGATCTTCTCCCAACTCAGCTTCAACTTGTTTTTCCATTCCTCTGTAAATAATACGTGTTAAAATTTTGCAGGCATGAGACACTAAACTAATGGTGCGGTAGTTTTCACACCTGTCAGCACCGGCTTTCTTGGGAATAGGTATAACAACATTCTTCCGAAAATCGGATGGGACTTCTCCTGTCTCATACATCTTGCACACTAAATGAAATAACCTTGCCATGCTGGTTTTTCCTAAGGCAGTCAGTAATTCAGAGGGAATGTCATCAATTCCAGGTGCCTTGTTCCTATTGAGGTCACTCACAGCTCTGTCAAACTCTGACCTCAAAATTGGGTCTCCCAGTTCATCAGCATCAACAGCCTCTTCATGTTCCAGAACCAAATTATCTACATCTTTACTTTGATACAATTGTTGGATATGCTCCTGCCATCTTTCTGCTTTGCCTTATTTCCCTAGAAGTGGCTTTCCATCTGAGCTCGTAATGTTCATACAGCTAGATTTCCTTTCTCCAAAGGTTTCCTTGATTTTCCTGTATGCAGCATCTACCTTTCCCAGGACCATACAGCCTTCGACATCCTTGCACTTCTCCTTCAGCCATTCTTCCTTAGCTACCTTGCACTTTCTATCCACTTGATTCTTTAATCGCCTGTATTCTTTTCTGCCCTCTTCATTTCTAGCATTCTTGTTCTTTCGTCGTTCATCAATCAGGTCTAGTATCTCCTGAGTTATCCACTGATTCTTAGTTGATCTTTTCTTCCTTCCTAACATTTCTTCAGCAGCCCTACTGACTTCATTTTTCATGACTCTCCACTCTTCCTCTATAGTGTTTCCTTCAGCCTTTTGATTTAGTCCTTGTGCAACATGTTCCTTGAAACAATCCCTCACACTCTTTTCTTTCAACTTGTCTAGATCCCATCTTTTTGCATTCTTTCCTTTCTTCAATTTCTACAACTTCAGATGGCATTTCATGACCAACAAGTTGTGGTCAGAGTCCACGTCTGCTCCTGGGAAAATTTTGCAATCCAACTCCTGGTTTCTGAATCTCTGCCTAATCATAATGAAGTCTATTTGATACCTTCCAGTGTCTCCAGGTCTTTTCCACGTGTACAGCCGTCGTTTGTGGTGTCTGAACCAAGTATTGGCGAGGACTAAATTATGATCAGTGCAGAATTCAACCAGCCGACTTCCTCTTTCGTTCCTTTGTCCCAATCCAAATTCTCCTACTGTACTACCTTCTCTTCCTTGGCCTACCACTGCATTCCAGTCTCCCATCACAATTAGATTCTCGTCACCTTTTACATATTGTATTAAATCTTCTTTCTTCTCATATATTCTTTCGATTTCTTCATCATCCGCTGAACTAGTGGGCATATAGACCTGCAGTATTGTGGTGGGCATTGGTTTTGTGTCTATCTTGACGACAATAATTCTTTCACTATGCTGGTCGTAGTAGCTTACCCGCTGCCCTATTTTCTTATTCATTATTAAACCAACTCCTGCATTTCCCCTGTTTGATTTTGTGTTGATAATTCGGTAGTCGCCTGACCAAAAATCTTGTTCTACCTGCCAACGTACTTCACTTATACCAACTACATCTAACTTTAGCCTATCCATCTCCCTTTTCAGATTCTCTAACCTACCACAACGATTCAAACTTCTAACATTCCACGCTCCGACTCGCAGAATGTCAGTATCCATCTTCCTGATGATCGCCCCCTCTCGTGTAGTCCCCACCCGGAGATCCGAATGGGAGACTAGTTTACCTTCGGAATATTTTACCCGGGAGGAAGCCATCATCAGTACATCATTCCTACAGAGAGAGCTGCATGTCCTCGGGAGTTAGTTACGGCTGTAGTTTCCCGTTGCTTTCAGCCGGGTAGCAGTATCAACACAGCTAAGCCATGCTGAGTATTATTACAAGGCCGTATCAGTCAATCATCTAAACTGCCACCCTTGCAACTACCGAAAGGCTGCTACTCCCCTTTCGATGAAGCATTCGTTAGTCTGGTCTCTCAACAGATACCCATCCGATATGGTTGCACCTGCGGCTCGGCTATCTGCATCATTGGGACACGCAAGCCTCCCCACTGCGGCAAGGTCACATGGTTCGCAGAATATGGAGGGCTAAAGTCTTCCAGCATGGGCCCACCCTACGGCTCGAATACAAGGCGTCATGGAAGTATTCAGATAAGTGCATTCCGCTTTTAGTAATTATGAATGCGTATCTTGTAAATGTCAATAGTAGATTAGGATGTATTTTAAAAAGAAAATTATATTTAAAGTCTTATCGTAGGAAGCTTGTTGATTGAGTTAATGTTATTGATTTGCTAGAAATCATGGTGGAATCGACGTTTTAGGTCGGAATTTATTTTAGTAATTGCAGTATCAATATCACTCGGTTTTGAATGACAGTAAATTTGTACATCATCTGCGTACACTTGCACTTTACAGAATTTAAGAGATTTCGATATATCATTAATTTGGATGATAAACAACAGCGGTCCGAGGACGGACCCCTGAGGAACACCGAGGGTCTTACTTTGCCACCCTGAAGTCACATTTCACACTGTCACACGTTGTCGGCGATTTTCAAGGTAAGAGGAAAAGAACCGAAGCGATACACTATTAAAATTTAGTTTTCGAAGTTTGTGCAGTAGTAAATGAGGGTTGACAGTGTCGAAGGCACTACTGAGATCTAATAATGTCAGTATAGTCACGTCGCGATGGTCCATTGCTCGTCTAATATCATCTGTCACTCGTAGTAAAGCTGTCGCAGTGCTATGTCTTTTCCTGAAGCCGGATTGGAAGGGATTGAGGAGGGAATGCATAGTAAGGTATTCAGTAACTTGTGTGTGAACTAAACGTTCAAGTATCTTGGATAGGGGTGGTAGGATTGATACTGGGCGATAATCTGAAGGAGAATCTAACTTGGAGCTCTTCGGGATGGGTCTAATTAGTGCATCTTTCCAAACATCTGGGAACACTCCGTTTGTCAGGCAGTAGTTAAATGTACGAGTTAGTATTGGCAGAACAGCTCCCAAGATATCTTTAATCAGCGATATAGGAATGTCATCATCAACAGAGTATATCACACCTTTAACTTCATTCGAAGTGATATTTCTAAAAGAGAATTGCTCATGCACAGAATGCTGTTGAAACAAGGGTAGTGAACTTTCAGGGAAGGAGGTAGAGGCTATTTTTGGCCGTGCGAAATAGTCATTTAAAGCATCTAGCGATATGCTTGCTACATGTTGTTCTACGGTTTTATCTATACCTAACGTACGTAATTTACTCCATTTTTGTCTCAGGCTGTTAGTGTTCATCAGTTCCTGAAAGTATTTATATTTAGAATTCCTAATTAGCTGCTTGGTTCTGTTTCTCAGAATCCTGTACCGCTCAAAATCATCTGTGTCATGCGTCAGTTTGTATTGTCTGTACAGTTTGTCACGACTGGCCATAGCAGATCTTATCTCGGCCGTTAGCCACGCGGATGAATGGCGAGTGATTCTTACCTGTTTCTTTGGTACGTGCTTATCAAATATTTCCAGTACCATTGAATTGAATTTGTTTACTTTAGAGTTTATGTTCTGAAAATTACGTATACTGTCCCAAGGCAAGTTATATGCATCGTG
Organism: Anabrus simplex; assembly: GCF_040414725.1. Taxonomy (NCBI): domain Eukaryota; kingdom Metazoa; phylum Arthropoda; class Insecta; order Orthoptera; family Tettigoniidae; genus Anabrus; species Anabrus simplex. The sequence goes on along the minus strand of NC_090273.1, from coordinate 157,613,191 downwards.
GCGCAATTTATTCCGGTCCATATGTCGTAAGTCTCGTATTGTAATGTAGCGTGGTTTGTACTTAGGTATTCGCGTAGAGTAACACATGTACAATAGACCATGTGAAGAGACACCAGGAGCAGGGATCTGTCCGTGTTTAATTACTTTCTGAGGTTGATTTGTCACAAGAAGATCAGTTAAGGTGTGACTTGTGCGGTCAGAGTAATGAACGTGATTAGTAGCGCTGAGGAGTAGAACAGTCATGTTTGTGGCGAGAAATAAATTCAGTAGGTCATTCGCTTCACTAGTCTGCTTTAAAAGGTCAGTGTTAACATCACCCATGATTATAATGTCACCATATGCCGAGATAAGATTTGCTAATGCCTCTTCAAAGTCATCAGTCTGTCTTATTTTAGGTGGCTTGTATACAATCCCTATTAATACCTTTTTTATGGCACTCTAATTCTACAAACATAAATTCTGGTCGCAGTGCAAGTCTTGGGTCAGAAGTGGAAATTATCTTACATTTCAGGTCATTTCTGTAATAAAGTAGAATCCACCGCCTATTTTGTCAGTGCGGTCATGGCGTAATATTGAGTATCTGTCAAGGTTAGCTGACGATGTCGGCATGTCTGTACGCATCCAGCTTTCACTGATTTCAATAATATCTACATTGTTCACTTCAAAAATAGCCTGCACCTCCTCCATATGAGCTAATAATGACTGGCCATTTAGGTGGCAACAATGTGACGATCGCGGGTGGCTACTGAGCTGCTCTTGCAACACAAGTCCTGTTGAAGGTGGTAGGGACAAAAGAGAAGGGGTGAGTGACGGCTGTGGAAAGGAATACAGGTCAATGGTATTACCGTTGTACTGGTCAACAAACGTTTGAAATTAAGCAGTAGGACATAACATTAAGCAAGAAGTAAAATGAGCTTACCCGAGCAGCATGGCGAGTAGATCCACTGACTTTCACAAGCACACATACACACACACACACACACACACACACACACACACACACACACACACACACACACACACACACACACACACAAATAAAAACTAATTAGTAAACACATAATTTATTTCACTAAGTTCACATGTTCAACCTACTCCCTGCAATGTTTTTTAATTGAGCCATCGTGCATATTTGAATTTTACTTCCATCTTCCCGTGAAACACAAATGCATCCATCTTGAGTCCAGCATTTCTGCATTCCCCATAAATCCCTTGCCTTATTAAGGATTATTTCTCACACTTGTGAGAGACTCAGTTAGCATGAGTCCACTGCCCTTCAAAGCTCGCTTCGCGCGCCCCACTCGATCACGATCATGGTATCGAAGGAACTTGATAATGATCGGTCGATTTCAATGTGAGACCACCTCAGCAGACGTTCGATTACGGCGGCCCAGCCTGTAGCAGCGATCAACATCCAGAATGGAAAGTTATATTGAGAGTTTATTTTTTAGTGTCTCTAGCATTTTGATGTAAACGTCCTCGGACGGCTGTTCCGGGACACCATGCAATAAAAGGCAGTTCCGGCGACTGTACTCTTCGGCCTCATCCAAAACGTCATCTTGTTTCTGAAGCCGATTTTCCAGAGCCTTCAACTCCCCTTTAAGCTTAGAGATGTCTTCGTTGGCCTGTTTCTTGAATGCCTGGAACTCGCCGCCAAACGCTTGGAGCACGTTCGGTGGGTTGGCGGCACTGACTGCTGAGTCAAGGCGATCTTGAAAGTCTTTTATGGAATCTTCAAAAGCCGATATCTTCTTAGCTACTTCCTTCATAGACATGGTGTTTACCTTTTACGGAAGAAGGCACTTGAAAAGATAACTTAGTTCACACGGATCAGCACTTTCTGCAACTTAACTTTCTATTTACGCAGGGTGTAGCAAGAGCAACTTTACTCGACCGTCTCACTTGCCGCCATCTTAATGTAGTGAACAGTGCTATGGTAAAATACAGACCCTTGACCAAAAATCGTATTTTCCTTCACAAGGGAGTTGTAAATGAGTTCTGTTTGTTTCGTATACAATGAAATTGTTCGGCCGTAGGGCCAAGTACTTAATTAATGAATTTAGCCGATAGGATCCATTTGAAAATAAAATAGATAGGGTTTTTCTTTCAGCAACCCGCTACGACACCAGAAGACCCATGATTCGAATCCCAGCACATCCAACGTGGAATCGCCCGGGGTTCCTTTGACCTGGACAGATATATTCATACAGCCAATGATTGAATGTGTATTTTTCTTTTAATTGTTTTTCTTTGTGTTTCTTGATTGTTTATACAAGTGATTTGATTGAGTGTTCGGAGTAAATTCTGACTTTACTCACGTAATGAAGTTGGGTTCGTATTTCTCTGTCGTGAGTAGTGGTCCACTCGATTGTGTATGTAATTTAATTCTCTTTGTATGTTTATTAATTCTAAGAGGGGGAGCATTAATCACTCAACCGGTTTCCAGTGTTTTCTTGTTTAGTTGTAACTTAGTTCCCTGTGTTGAAGGGAATCTCATGTAGGTTTCGCTAACGCATTCGTAATTACAGTAACTTGTTAGATACTATTACTGGCGATGCATTTATCTTAATAACATCGTTTAACAATTATCTCGTCCGCAAAAATATTATTTTTTTGTTAATTTATGTATTTCGGAATTATTCGTACTCGGTATGGTCCCAAAGACTTGTATATTATATTATCTTAAATATTACTTTATTTTGCCAAGGACATTACAATTGCCGGCCCCGTGGTGTAGGGGTAGCGTGCCTGCCTCTCACCCGGAGGCCCCGGGTTCGATTCCCGGCCAGGTCAGGGATTTTTACCTGGACCTGAGGGCTGGTTCGGGGTCCACTCAGCCTACGTGCTTAGAATTGAGGAGCTATCTGACGGTGAGATAGCGGCCCCGGTCTAGAAAACCAAGAATAACGGCCGAGAGGATTCGTCGTGCTGACCCCACGACACCTCGTAATCTGCAGGCCTTCGGGCTGAGCAGCGGTCGCTTGGTAGGCCATGGCCCTTCAAGGGCTGTAGTGCCATGGGGTTTGGTTTGGTTTGGACATTAAAATTTGGTTTGTTCCTATTGGAAGAATTTCATTTTGCCGTAGAATAGTGCATCCTGAATTTCCTCCACGCCCTTAAGCCTGCAAGCTAGATACAAATTTATAGATACGGACAAACCACCCCAGGAGATCCAGTTGTTAAGATCGAGGGTGCGGAGAAATGTGTGTTCGAATCGTGCACAGGCCATGGGGGTTGTCACACTCGTCGTCAAGGATACTTGAACTTTGCTTTCATTGTGGCTTCGTATCCCAGGCAAGGAGGGTCCAATAGTGACACAGAATGCTTACTAAAACCTGTTTCTACTTGTTTTCCAAATGATAACACATCGCATTCAACTCCCGTGCACGAACATGTACCATACACCATGGCATATTATTTACACTGTAGTTTTGGCAGAGATTTAGACTCTTTCAAACTCTATCGAGGTAATGATTGTGTTAAATGGTTCGTAGATGAGAGGTATAACTTAGTAGGCACGCTTGCACCATATTGTTTGAAACGAAACTGATATTACGTCTATCTCTTGAGCAAGAAATTTCTTTCCTATCGAATGCATTATGTCACATATGTGAGAAAGAAATCGCAGATAATGAAATGAAAGTTCGCAATCACTGTCACTTAACGTTTGTTTATAGGGGGTCAGCACGCCAATCGTGTAACTTAGAGTAACGTAAAATTTCTACATTGCCGGTAGCATTTCATAATCTAACGGTCTATGATGATCATTTTATAATTAAAGAACTGCATAGGAAGGGAGCGGATGCTGCAGTAAATCGTGGAGGAAACATTAAATTATTAGCTGTGAAAATGGAGCGATATAAGGGATTTTCAAACAGTATACCTTATAAACTAAGACAATGTATTGAACTAAGATAGTAGTATAATACAGGGATTCGGGCGCCGCCACCGACACCGAGCTCCCAGGGGCCTCCTCCGCCACCGCCACCCGAGGAGCCCTCCCAGGGGCCTCCTCCACCACCGCCACCCGGGAGGCCTTCCCAGGGGCCACTCCTCCTCCTCCTCCTCCCGCGGGAAATTTGAATTGGTAAACAAAGTCACGTGCTTTTTGACATCTATCATCGACAACAACGCATCGCTAACCTCAGTACTACCATCTTAACGGGCCTAAACCTCAGTGGTACAAACTTAACCTTACTAGCGCGAGATTTGAATCGGTAAACAAATCCACGTGCTTTTTGACAGACAACAACGTATCGCTAACCGCAGTACTGCCATCTTGACGGGTCTAAACTTTAGTGCTACCAACTTAACGTCACTAACACGAGATTTGAATCGGTAAACAAATCTACGTGCTTTTTGACAGCTGACATCCGCCATCTTTAAACAACAGAGCACAGTGCTGCCCTCTTTAGCTACTTACCTTTGAAATGTGGTGGCGGATAATTTGAAAAATGCTTTTTGACAGCAGCCATCTTTAATCCAGAGAGCACCGTGCTGCCCTCTTTAGCTAGATACCTTTGAAATGTGGTAGCAGGCAATTCCACGTGACAGCAGCCATCTTTAATCAAGAGAGCACCGTGCCGCCCTCTATGTGGTGGCGGCAATTTGAAAAATTCTACATGCTCTTGTTTGGAAATAAACCCACGCGCTTTTTTGACAGCTGTCATCCGCCATCTTTAATCCAGAGAGCACCGTGCTGCCCTCTTTAGCTAGATACATTTGAAATGTGGTGGCGGCAAATTCCACGTGCTCTTGTTTGGAAACAAAGCCACGTGCTTTTTTTTGACAGCTACCATCCGCCATCTTTAATCAAGAGAGCACCGTGCTGCACTCTCTAGTTGAAATGTGGTGGCGGCAAATTCTACGTGCTCTTGTTTGGAAACAAATCAACGTGCGTTTTTGACAGCTGTCATCCGCCATCTTTAATCAACAGAGCACTCTTTAGTTGAAATGTGGTGGCGGCAAATTCCATATGCTCTTGTTTGGAAACAAATTCTACGTGCTCTTCAGCTGTCATCCACCATCTTTAATCCAGAGAGCACCGTGCTGCCCTCTTTGTGGTGGCGGATAATTTGAAAAATTATTTTTGACAAGCAGCCATCTTTAATCAACAGAGCATCGTGCTGCCCTTTTTAGCTACTTACCTTTGAGGCGGCTAATTTGAAAAAAATTCTATTTGACAAGCTGCCATCTTTAATGAACAGAGCGTCGTGCTGCTGTCTTGCGGGTAAGTTTTACGTCACAGCTGTCATCCACCATCTTGCATTGCTAACCTTAGTGTTGCTCTCTTTAGCTACTTACCTTTGTGGCGGACTATTTGAAAAAATCTATTTGACAAGCTGTATCCACCATCTTGCATCGCAAACCTCAGTGCTGCACTCTTTAGTTGAAATGTGGTAGCAGATAATTTGAAAAATTCTTTTTGACAAGCAGGCATCTTTAAACTACAGAACACCGTGCTGCTATCTTGCGGGTAATTCCACCCGCTGCACAGTGGGTCAAAATCAAAATCTAGGGGGACAAAATTATTTTTACGTTTCAATCATGAATTTAGAGTGAAAGCAACGTATATAATTTGTTTACATAATAAACATCAGTTAAGACCTTTTTTAAGCTACATCTACGTCTACATATGCAAGAAATTGTCTATGACTAGGAGTTGGATAGAGCCTAAACTACAATAAACTACAATAGATTGTACTCAATTTACCTTTAATTTGGAAGACTGCAATCAGACAGCACTTCAGTCACCATCACTAATCACTCGATGACCCTGATCTTGATGACTCATCACATGTGTCATCTAAAGCATCATCGTCATTCACTGCCTCATGCAGTTCATGATGAGCCGGTACATCTGGTTCTTTCAGGAGTAGTAATACTTCACTGGATAATGCTCTTCTCGTTTTATGTTGAATTTTGGTTTTGTGAGATATTACTGGGTCCGAATATACCAGCAGCATATGTAATATGTTCTCATTTGTATGTTTTCGTGAGGATTTCCTAGAATGTCCAAATCTGTATTTTCTCAAATCTTTGTTACATGTTTCTTGGGCTGCTTCTGACAATTGCCCGATAGGTATAATACAAAAATCAATTATATATTATTAAAAAAACCGGATCCAACAATGGAGGGTAGATAATCCAAATTTATAGCTCTCTTCAGAACAAACTGTTTTTGTGAGTGCGTTATTCATTTCTCTGAGACCAGCACCACACACGTAACACCTCCGTGCAGATGAACCTGTAATAGAATTGCAGATTTTTCCATCCACCATGGTCAGCAATAGAGTTTGATTAATATATATGCATTGATCATCAATTTATATTTTACTTGGTTGAAGGGACGTTATTTCAGTTTCAACTAATTGAACCTCTGACAGTCTCCTTTTCAAACAATATTTTAAGAGGTCTGCAAAATCGTGTCGAAGAAGATCGTGGGTTCTGCCATAAAATTTTCTTTTCGTTGTTGCTTTCTACATTTAAAGAATACATTTGTAATGGAACAACTGAAACTACAAAAATATCAGTGTCACTGCCGTCATCATCTGTAAATTTCTGCTTATACTGACTATGTCCGCTTGAACCATCACACCCCCATTTTAATATAATATGAATTGTATCACTGCTAGAAATAGACTGTTTCAAAACATCTTCTTGTACTGCAAGGCGCTTAATTGTGTGGTCGACCAGTGATTGCAATGTTATTGTGGCTGATGTTTCTGTTATTGTTATTGATTCACTTGGTGGGTAGCATTTCTGTTTTGTTTCTCTAATGATGTGGTAAGGTGGGAAAATATTACAGTTTTATTTTTGCATTCAAGTCGCATATTCATATATTGGCTTTTGCTGTAATTGTTATCTACAAGGAGTGATAGAGCCTCTTCACCGGTAAGCGGTACAGATTTTACAGCTGGTGATATATAGGATTTTTTAATTTTAGTAGATCTATGTGGAGACTTAGGAGTTTCTTTAACCATTTTTGCAGCATCTAGTTTTCAAGACATGTGCAATGATACTTGTGTGCCATGAATAAGTTCTTGTTCTGAATGTGCAGAGAGTAGCGGTTGAATTTTTCGTCTCTTTGATTTTTCACTACTTTCATGAAAAAGCTTTCTAGGCCTTCCAGCTTTCGATGCGGATGGAGTAGGAGGATTTAAATTTTCTGTTAATTCAGAATCATACACAATTTTCGAAAATGTTATCTTCTCTTTTAACCAATCAGAATATTTGGAAATGAATTTTGCTTTACTTCTATGAACCTGCTTTCACTGCCTGGTAAAATTATCAACAAAATCCTTCAAATCTCCTTGTAGGCATTCAGTTATCTCTTCAGAACAATTGTCTATCCCTAATTTACTTTTGACAAAGTCACAAAGTTCCACTTTTGACACAATCTTCGAAACCAGTGCTTCAAACAGCTGTAAACGTGTGAGAACTGGTTGCGACGGCATCTTCTAAAACGTAAAATAACTAAGTAAGTTGCAAAAAGATGCAAAAATTCTTATAACACGCGTAAACTACAAGACTTTATCTACATTTTAACATTAAGTAGACAGTGACGCAGAGTGACGCGACATACTAAAACTCTAAGTGAAAATATAATTTTAAAAATAATAGTTAAATATTACATGATGCAAATATAGCTAAAATTACGTTACAATTACGCCCATTAATAACTGAAACCCGTTACAAATGTAAAGATCATACCTTCAGCTGTATGTTCCAACTTAAAGCATCACACTAACCTCAAAGACAACCAAACCACAGCCACTTACATTCACTCTCCAATTCAGACTGCGAGATACGCACGCACAGCGCAGGAGATAGGATAAGATTCCAGCTCGAACAGTGGTGACAGATTTACACTAAGATGCGTTTATATCCCAGAATAGTGCGCGGCAATTATATGAGAATGCTGTAGAAGTAATAAATTTTGATTTTTTAATTATGAAAAAAATAATTTTGTCCTCCTAGATTTCGATTTTGACCCACTGTGCGCTGTCATCCACCATCTTTAATCAACAGAACACCGTGCTCCTATCTTTATCGTAGTAGCGAGCAATTTAATATCTAGATGCTTTTCTAACAGCTGTCATCCGCCATCTTGCATCGCAAACCTCAGTGCTGTACTCTTTAGTTGAAATGTGGTGGCGGATAATTTGAAAAATTATTTTTGACAAGCAGCTATCTTTAATCAACAGAGCACCGTGCTGCCATCTTTAGCTACCGCCATCTTACATCGCTTATCTCGGTGCTGCACTCTTTAGTTGAAATGTGGTGGCGGTAAATTCGAACAAGTTTAATCATACGTCGGGGGAGCTAGAGTAAGCGCGTGCTGCAGTGATGACGTCATCATGCATGTTTAGACTTGTTCGTTTTCTTAAGAGTAATTCGGTGTAAAGGAATGTGGTTGCGGTAAATTCGAACAAGTTTAAACATGCATCGGGAAAGCTAGAGTAAGCACGTGCTGTAGTGATGACGTCATTGTGCATGTTTAGACCTGATCGTTTTCTTAAGAGTAAGTCGGTGTAAAGCAATGCAATAAGTACATTTTGAATGTGATCAAATATTTATTTGCAAATGTACTACAACAGTGTTTTTTTGCTGCTGACAAGGTTGGTATGCTTCTTAACAACGTTTTGCAGTATGCCTCCTGCAACATTCAAATTAAACAAAACCATTTAGAAATATATATATATATATATATATATATATACTAAGTATGTTATGCTTTACAGAGAAAATCTTACACTTCTTACCTTGTTATTCCTTTTCGGAATCATCATCATCATGAGGTACTAGAGAAAGTTCATTCATACACTGTGTACAGTGTTCAATCCTCGGATTTGGTCCATCCCAATCATCATCACCATTTTCTCCTCGATGCTTGTAATGTCGTTGACAAGTTCTGCATAAAGCTACTTCGATCGACATCTTACTGTGTAGAGGAAGGATGTCCCAAAAATTATGTACGTTAGAGGCATCGTACGTAGATAAAAATCCTGGTGAAAGTATTGAATAAGATGTTTCGGCATCGACGATCTATGTATATGCAACATCTTAATAGCCTCACTCACTCATGTAAGATAAATAAGATTTGCGTATGAGCATGCAAACAGCATGCACATTTACAGTTTTGTTCCATAGCGTACGATGTCGAAGCACACATTAATGAAAATGATAAAGAGCTATTCTTATTTATAGTCTCGTAAGAATATTCGTTAGCGGATGGTAGGTAACATCACTCATATGAATAATAAGACAATAGGCTGCTGTGTTAGCAGGAATGTTTTCAGATGTTTCAAATTCTAAACGAATATCAACTGGAGATTCTTTTATAGATTCTTCATGATAAGAGCAGTCTATAACTACAATCGGTGCTTTATTTTTAAATTCTTGAGGTGTAAATAGCGGACGATCTTCTTTCTGATAATACGATGATTGAAATTTACAAAACATGTCATAGAGCATCCCAAACATATTTTTTCTCAAAGTTAATATCTATGTTTTCGTAGGGATACGTAATTCCGTTGAGATATAGTCTAACGTGTCTTAATTTACAGTGATCAAACAGTGAGCTATCTTTTTCGTGATTGAATTTACGATTAGTTTGAAATCCAAAAATAATGTACAAGGGCTTCTGAATAAAACGTGATATTTTAACAGCCCAGCTATGCTTGTATGTAGGTGGTAACACAGGATATTCATGCAGTTCCCAACTTCTAAAACGTATAGGTAATGGTGTATCATTTTCTACAATCTTGAGCAATCGAAGTTTTTCACGATCAGATAAGGTTACATGTGGAATCGTCCACAGTATACGATGCAGTGTAATTTTCGATTCTACTGGTGTTTCTACTGCTTTAAGAGAATTGTAATCACTTCGATCACGGATTAGAATAAGCTCTTATTTTGCGTTGATTATAATACGTGTAAAGTCTTCTGCGAATCCAAAAGTATGTTTCAGTGATAACATACCCGTAAAAGTTCCATCCTCATTAATCATCCAGTTGTTAGTAGCTTTTGGACACCATCCAGCCATCCGCAAAATATTACTTTCTTCATCACAGAAAGACGGGTAGAGTTTCATTGCACTTGTAATACCAACATTCTTCGTTCGATCTATTTCAACATTATTTACTTCATATCGCGCTTCAGAAAAGAGAAGAGCTAGAGCATGGTTGTTTAGTTGTGAAGTGCTAGGTCCACTTCCATCCGACTTTTCTAGTCGTCCTTCAATATAGAGGTAGCTTTCGTGTGGTAAGGTGTATACGTCTTGCTGATTAATAATAAAAATGAATTTATCATTGTTATTTAAACCAAACGTAAAAGGTTGATAGGAATGAAGCTCACTTCGTACTTCACCTTCAAGAGTTTCTACTGCATTCGTAATGTCTAGCATTTCTTCCATTCTGTTGTAGTGGTGTATATCCTAAATCATGGAGTATCTGCTTATGGGTATCTGTTAAATCGATGAGTCTCTGCACACATGTAGTATGTCTTCGGAATGTACACCGTGTTTTATAGATGGTTTTCATACTGGTTTAAGATGTAATTTGTAAGCTACGTACGCGTGCCGATCTAAATGAATAAGCTGATTATGTTTATTTACAAGTCTAAGAGTAATGTTGCTAATGTGTTTTACAGACACAGAATGATAAAGAACTACTGCTGGTTTCTCACAAATAGTATATCCACGTTCCTCTGTAACAATAAAGTCGTGCAGGACGTGTGAAGGTTGTAGATTACTATTCATGTCTGTAATAATATTACAAGTAATGTTCACATGATAATCATCGAAGAGTGTTATAGGTTGATCAGACTCGTAACGTACGTTCGGTAGGCGCTCCCTCTTTGAAAATCCAAGCAATGGTCCAATCGAATCAGGTTGTGATTTGAAGTCAATCTTAAATGATGATTCAATAACACATTTATGTGTAATGTTGCTTACAGTGATTGAGAACTTGTTATTATGATTACTAAAACTATCTTCTCCAAACTGATCAATTAACGTAGTTTCAATATAGTCATGAATATCGTCTACTGAATAACTACCTGAGGGTAGTGTTAGCACATACTCATCGTAATAGAACTTGTTTACACCATCACTAACATTATAGATTTTATTGTAGCTTTCAAACGATACTAGTCCAAGACTAAGCGGCTGATAGCCAAGTTCGATCGGCGGATTAAAATAGACGGTTGTTTCAGGTCCTTCTCCACGTACAGCAAACGTTCTTTCACTGTTCGTCATCACGTAGACACTAATGCTCTTTCTCTACTGTCTGGGTTTGATATAAGAACATAAGACATAATCGTTCGCACATGCGTGTATTAAAGTTTTGCACACGGTTTTTATTGTAAACAATGTTTGCACTGCTTCTGAAATAACTTATGAGCTCAAAATGAGGAGGTAAATCTCCATAGCTATCAAAATACCATACTTTAGATTTACGTTTTACATAAGCAACGTAATGAGTTCCAGGTCCACGACTGTTGTCCAAGTTAATTACGGCACTTTCACGTTCACGTGGGCGCGCTGGTAGTTGATCGCGCATATACACTCCTCGAAAATAATGAATTCCTAGTTGTTTAGCAAACGTAAAAACGTCATCATGCGTTACAGCTCGATGTGGCAGTGCATTCAGTAGAAGTTTTTTGGAGAAATGTAGATACCAAGCCCTTTCTTGTATGGCGCTAGCTTCATGTTCACACCTTTACCTCGTAACGCAATTGCCTCCATCGTCTTGTTATGACGTTCACACTCATTCAACTGTTGTTTCGCTTCTTCTACAGCTTTGACAGTTCTCGCTACAGCACTAGCACCACCTAGCAATGACCCTAAATCTGCTAGGCCAGCAAACAGCGCAGGAAGAAATCCTCCTCCTTTTGGTAATTCGTAATTCGTGCACGTTTACTAAATATTGCTCTGCACTTTGGAGAAATTCTCGCTCTTGCTGCGCGTAATGCCTTAGTAATAGCTACACGAGGATTGTATTCCCCCCGAATAGCTTTTTGCGCAGCCTTTATAACATCTTTCCATCCAACAGTTTTTATTTTCTTCTTCTTCTTCTTCTTCTTCTTCTTCATGTCGTTTGGATATCGTTGTTTCACCATGCTGTACACGACTTTACTAGTCAAGAGCAAATCATAAACTAACCGTTGCCTCTTGTTTCGTTTAATATATATATTACTATTGCGTACTTTATGATTCAGTTATCATGAAGATTATAAAGCAGCAAGACCACATCTCTTATCTAGTTCTAGTACATCTACAAGAAAACGTCATGGAACGTTGTTTCCTTTTACTGTTCGATATATTATATCAGGTCCGTCGGGATGCGGGAAAACAAATCTTTTACTCACACTTATTACTTCTGTAAATGTTGTACGCTTCGAGAATATTTACGTTTTCGCAAAGTCACTCCATCAGCCGCTATATACTATTCTACAAACTGTAATGCACGATCTATTTAAAGATGGAATAAGATATTTTAAATTTAATTCGCATGAGCAAGTACCATCACCAGACGATGTGCTTCCTAATTCTCTTATGATCTTCGATGATGTCGCAACAGAACAGCAAAACGTTATTCGTGCATTCTTTAATATGGGTCGGCATAAATAGGTCGATTGCATCTATTTGTGTCAAATTTATTCTCGTGTGCCTAAGCAGTTGATACGCGACAACGCAAATGTTATTGTGCTTTTTCGGCAAGATGAGCGCAACATGCGACATGTGTATAACGATCATGTTAACACTGATATGACATTCGATGACTTTAAACGTATGTGTGCTAAATGTTGGTCATTACACCGTTACAGCTTTTTAGTTATTGATAAAGAAAGTGATGTTCAGCATGGACGATATCGCATGGGTTTCGATCATTTTATATGCATTAACACAGAATTACAATAACTACTTGATTAAAAACCGTCATCATGTTAACATCTAGCAAGATCACAAAACATATCATCCAAGCTCGAAACAATATTCGGCGGAAATTTAAAGAGCTTAAACGTATTCAAGCAGACACGGATTTATTTTTAAAAACACAACTAAGTACACCACTCAAAGAAATGTTTAATTCTACTTCGTTACCGCAGTCTACTTCAAGTTTTGCTTCTATGCAAACATCATATCATAAAGAGAAGCATGAAGAAGAAGAAAAGCATGAGGAAGATAAGGAAGAGAAGAAGCAGGATGTAGATCAAGAAAAGGAAGGGGAAGATAAGGAAGAAGAAGAAGAACTTAACGATACATCACCATCTAAGCGTGTTGAGTTTTTAACTACAGATGTTAATGCTGAAACACCTACTACATCAACGCAAAATCTACCATATTTTTCTGAGGTTATGATTACACCAGAGTATCGCAATCAGTTTAGAACTTTTATTCAAGATACCTATGGATCTTTCTTTTCACCTTATACAGAAAAACGTTTTACAGGACAAACTGACACCACCCACGGCATTAACTACAAAGATGACTGTTTCTGGATAGTAAATTCAAATGTTAAGATTAATAACAACAAACTTATTGTAAAAGGTGTTACCTATAAACCTACGAAAGGACTCTCACAACTTCTTTTCTCACGAATACCTGACAAGGATATAATTTTACAAGATCATCTTAAAAAATATAAAGCAATACTTTTTGCTACTGACGCAACACGACGTAATTACAAGAAAACAGAAGCTGTAAATGCAAATAAGAATTACAAGTATCGTGAGTTTATTTCTAAGCTGTTTCCGACTGCACGTAGTCTTGATGTTATCTACAAGCCTTTGTTGCCGTATGTAGATGTAAGATACTGGAATGACCCAAACTACTCGTTGAACGATTACAACTTTTAAGAGCATCGCAATAGGCTGGTCACACAGGTCACGGGTCAGAAATTCTAGAAATAGAAAGAGAACTACGTTATGCCGGTATTATTTTGTAATGGCTCGTCAAGAGAAGATCTCACCTGTAAAGGTAAACATCGCACATGAGTTACATAAACCAGCACGTCGCACCTACTGTCGCAGACGCGTTATTACACGAGGAAAAGATGATCTCTGGCAAGCAGACTTAGTAGAAATGAATCCATATGCCTCTAGTGATAAGGGGTATAAGTATCTACTTACTGTTATCGATGTGTACTCGAAGTTTGCTTTTGCACAACCCGTGCCTTCTAAAACAGCAGCCCAAGTTAAAGAAGCATTTAAACATATTGTTGAAGAATCGAAACGCTGCCCAAGGCTTCTTCAAACTGATCAAGGTAAAGAGTTTATCAACAAGGATTTTTCTTCTTACCTCAAGTTACTTGGCATTCAACACTACTCTACGTTTAGCAATCTCAAGGCAAGTGTTGTAGAACGCTTTAATCGTACACTCAAAACAATGATGTGGCGAGAATTTACAGCACAACGTTCATATCGTTGGATTGATCTGCTACCTAGACTTTTATCTACCTACAACGATACACCTCATCACACTATCGGAACAAAGCCACGTCTTGTTATAAAGAATACACCTCGTCTAGATGCTATTCATCTTGTAATGAAAACAGCTGATCCACGTCGCCATCGCTTTAAAGAAGGTGATGTTGTTCGCATCAGCAAACACAAGTCTATCTTTGCAAAAGGATACACACCTAACTGGAGCACTGAAATTTTTCAAATCAGAAGTGTTAAGCTTACTAATCCAGTTACGTATTTACTTCGCGATCTCAGAGGACAGCCTATTGAAGGAGGATTCTACATCGAAGAACTGCAGAAAACAAAATATCCTGATCACTATTTAGTTGAACGTGTTTTTCGACGTCGTGGGAATAAACTGTATGTTAAATGGCTTGGTTTTAATAACAGCTTTAATTCATGGATTAATACAGAGGATGTACTTTAAATCTTATGTGTTTTCTTTTAATCCTCTACCTCTCCTTTCTTGTAAGTCACTAGGACATGCTGTAGGATTAAACAACACCCGTAATATGTTTTGACAATTCATATTTATTTTAGAATATATATATCCTTTTTATCCTTTGTTTATTTTACGGTCTTTGTCACTCAGTTTTCGTTTTATTGTACCAACAACGACAAGTGCTGCTATCTTCTTCTGAGCAGCTGAAGCACTAGGCAATAGCACACACACACAGCATAACTTTACGAAGCAGATTTTAACAGCTACACGACATACTCTGTGCAGGCAGCATGTAACTACGTGTCAAGCGAACGTGTTCTAGGGCCGCAGGGGAGATGAAGCTCGAAGAAAAGAAGATCAATCACTTTATTGATGAGTCCACGCCCAACGTGCTTCCTCATCTTTTCTCCAGCACGTTTCTTCACCTTTTCCTTGTTTACTCTCTCCACAGCCATGATAAGTGTTTATAAGCGAGGACAACTCGTTAGTTTTAGGTCCATGATACAGTTTAATTAGTTGACATGTACGGCACTGTCTCACAGAAGGTCTTCTACCTAAACTCACGTGTTCATGATGTAAACTACACGTTTGAAGCTCTGATGGTGGTGATTATTGTTTTAAGAGGAAGTACAACTAGGCAATCATCCTCTATTCAACACCAATCTGAGGGGAAAAGAGAAGGGATCCGACACTTCGATAAATGAAGATATCGGACAAAGAAAAACAAGGGCCACGAAGGGCGTGAAAATGAAGGACTCCCTAGCCCTCGCAAACCTAATAGCGTCGGGATCTGAAAAGAACAAGAGTTGACCAAGAGAGATCAGACAGGATAGATGAAACTGAGGAGCCTGGCACAAATAAGTGGAAGCAATGCCAGTACTCAGCTGAGGGCCCCGTGGTCGCCAACCCACGCTCGAAAGTTCAGAGCCCTTGGGGCTTTGAAGCTCTGACAAAACAGGATCTTGAGTCCTCTCACGAGGCACCTTATCCCAAATCTTCTTTACAGCACTCGCAGCTACATTAACCAAAATGCCTTCGGTAATACATTTAACTCTTCTTCAGTAAAAGTGTTTAGTTTCTTTTTGCATGCGTAAAACTTTACGATCGCCTTTTCAACTGCGTTACACTAAGTATCTGTTAGAAATGACATGACGTCTTCACTCTACAAAAGTTTCTTTTACACTAAGGTTATTTCGACACTGCAGTTTACATATGTTGTTCACTTCCCGGCATGCTCTGCAACACAACCAATCAAAGAGCATGCATACATGTTGTAAAGACTGTTTACTTGTTTCTCTACTATGCTCTTTCGGAAGAGTTTTAAATGATGGACACCCCAATTCATGCATGTCGATAATTTCACACGATGATGGTAGATAATCACGCAACCATTCTTTCTTTTCACAACCCTTTAAAAGAACAAGATCTGCTCTTGACAAATGTGCATTCATCATTAAAGGCAGAAAACGATAAGGTATTCCTTTTTCTTCCCACTTCAAACCTAAATTGTTTTCACTCCACTGAGTCTGCTTTTTATCTTCATCTGTTAGCAAACAGTAAGGGAACGGTAGGCTAAATACTAAACTAACAAGTTTTGGTGCCCACAACACACTGCAATCTAACACAGCCACCCCTTTAAACGCAAATTTGTTGCCGTTTACTGTAAAGCCTTGCACATCAACTATTAATGTTTTCGTCATGTTTGCACTCCACTCTCTATCACTGTTTCTCGAAGACTAAAGCTTTTAGTCAACGAACGGGTTTAAACATACACAGCTACAATAACGTCATCGATGCAGCACGTGCACACTCTTGCTTTTATGATGCATGTTTAAACTTGTTCGAATTGCCGCCACCACATTTCAACTAAAGAGTGCAGCTCCGAGGTAAGCGATGTAAGATGGCGGTAGCTAAAGATGGCAGCACGGTGCTCTGTTGATTAAAGGTGGCTGCTTGTCAAAAATAATTTTTCAAATTATCCGCCACCACATTTCAACTAAAGAGTGCAGCACTGAGGTTTGCGATGCAAGATGGCGGATGACAGCTGTTAGAAAAGCATCTAGATTTTAAATTGCTCGCTACTACGATAAAGATAGGAGCACGGTGTTCTGTTGATTAAAGATGGTGGATGACAGCGGGTGGAATTACCCGCAAGATAGCAGCACGGTGTTCTGTAGTTTAAAGATGCCTGCTTTTCAAAAAGAATTTTTCAAATTATCTGCTACCACATTTCAACTAAAGAGTGCAGCACTGAGGTTTGCGATGCAAGATGGTGGATGACAGCTTGTCAAATAGATTTTTTCAAATAGTCCGCCACGAAGGTAAGTAGGTAAAGAGGGCAGCACTAAGGTTAGCAATGCAAGATGGTGGATGACAGCTGTGACGTAAAAATTACCCGCAAGACAGCAGCACGACGCTCTGTTCATTAAAGATGGCAGCTTGTCAAATAGAATTTTTTCAAATTAGCCGCCTCAAAGGTAAGTATTTAAAGAGGGCAGCACGATGCTCTGTTGATCAAAGATGGCTGCTTGTCAAAAATAATTTTTCAAATTATCCGCCACCACAAAGAGGGCAGCACGGTGCTCTCTGGATTAAAGATGGTGGATGACAGCTGAAGAACACGTAGAATTTGTTTCCAAACAAGAGCATGTGGAATTTGCCGCCACCACATTTCAACTAAAGAGTGCTCTGTTGATTATAGATGGCGGATGACAGCTGTCAAAAAAGCACGTTGATTTGTTTCCAAACAAGAGCACGTAGAATTTGCCACCAGCACATTTCAACTAGAGAGTGGAGCACGGTGCTCTCTTGATTAAAGATGGCGGATGGTAGCTGTCCAAAAAAAAGCACGTGGCTTTGTTTCCAAACAAGAGCACGTGGAATTTGCTGCCACCACATTTCAAATGTATCTAGCTAAAGAGGGCAGCACGGTGCTCTCTGGATTAAAGATGGCGGATGACAGCTGTCAAAAAAGCGCGTGAGTTTGTTTCCAAACAAGAGCATGTAGAATTTTTCAAATTGCCGCCACCACATAGAGAGCAGCACGGTGCTCTCTTGATTAAAGATGGCTGCTGTCACGTGGAATTGCCTGCTACCACATTTCAAAGGTATCTAGCTAAAGAGGGCAGCACGGTGCTCTCTGGATTAAAGATGGCTGCTGTCAAAAAGCATTTTTCAAATTATCCGCCACCACATTTCAAAGGTAAGTAGCTAAAGAGGGCAGCACTGTGCTCTGTTGTTTAAAGATGGCGGATGTCAGCTGTCAAAAAGCACGTAGATTTGTTTACCGATTCAAATCTCGCGCTAGTGACGTTAAGTTGGTAGCACTAAGGTTTAGACCAGTCAAGATGGCAGTACTGAGATTAGCGATACGTTGTTGTCTGTCAAAAAGCACGTGGATTTGTTTACCGATTCAAATCTCGCGCTAGTAAGGTTAAGTTTGTACCACTGAGGTTTAGGCCCGTTAAGATGGTAGTACTGAGGTTAGCGATGCGTTGTTGTCGATGATAGCTGTCAAAAAGCACGTGGCTGTGTTTACCAATTCAAATTTCCCGCGGGAGGAGGAGCAGGCCCTTGGGAAGACTCCCGGGAGGAGGAGGAGGTGTGGGCCCCTGGGAAGGCCTCCCGGGTGGCGGTGGTGGAGGAGGCCCCTGGGAGGGTCCCTCGGGTGGCGGTGGCGGAGGAGGCCCCTGGGAGCCCGGTGTCGGTGGCGGCGCCCGAATCCCTTTATTTTTTTTTTTTTTTTTTTTTTTTGCTAGGGGCTTTACGTCGCACCGACACAGATAGGTCTTATGGCGACGATGGGATAGGAAAGGCCTAGGAGTTGGAAGGAAGCGACCGTGGCCTTAATCAAGGTACAGCCCCAGCATTTGCCTGGTGTGAAAATGGGAAACCACGGAAAACCATTTTCAGGGCTGCCGATAGTGGGATTCGAACCTACTATCTCCCGGATGCAAGCTCACAGCCGAGCGCCTCTACGCGCACGGCCAACTCGCCCGGTAATCCCTTTATTATACTACTTAAGATTTATAGACACATACAAGTCTATTCCTTTTTCACCGGTCAAAATCGCGTTATTACTCAGTGAGGATTCAAAGCCTGTAACGAGACGGTATTTCACCAATTATTTACAGTAGGAACCTGCTTCTCGTAAAGGAATATTTCGATACGAACCTATCACTAGTATGGAGGTGTTAGACGATACTAGTTTGCCGTTAAGAAGTTAATTCTTTAGCTCTTTCTTTAGCTCGGAAGAAGACTACGCGTTTGCTCACTTTATATGGATTAAGTTTAACTGTAAATCATTGGGCGAATAATCCAATCTTTACTTGCAAAAGGACACGTTACTCTTCGTTGATGTATTTGAAAATTTTAGATTGAGTGGAAAAGAGTCATATGGTATTGATGCCGCTCATTTCAGCACGGCAATCTATGGCCTGGAGAGCTGTGAAGAAATAAGAAATGCTGAGCTAGAATTACTTCAGAATTACTGCAGTTTTTCGAACACTTCATACGCGGTGGCAATGTGCAATGCGCTACACGGCATGCAGTAGCAAATAACAAGTCAAAACCACAATCATACATAATGTATTTTGACGTGAACAATTTGCATGGATTGGCTATGCAAACGTTTCTTCCAACGGGCACATGATGAATGTAGGAGATGAAGCATATAGTGTATATGGGGCAGGCAGATTTAATTTACCCCACCCAGAACTTCATGATTAACATGCGGATTACCTTTTGTGCCCTTAAACATCCACGAAACTAATGTGCACTCTTTACAACAACGAACATTATGTTCTTCATTATTGACCATTAAAGCACTGAGTGGAATTAGGTATGCAAGTAGCTCGCATTTACAGAGCAATTGAATTTCATCAGAACGCAAGGTTAAAATGCTACATTGATATTAACACTGCGAAACAAAAGCTGGCAAAACATGAGTAACACCATTTTCGGTCGCTCGTTAATGAACGTAAAGACGCTGAGTGACATAAAATGGGTCACACAGTGGAAGGGTCTTTTTTGTGCTCGTACGTTGATCGCAAAAGCAAACTTCAAACGTCGTGTCATAGTGGACTGTCAGTGTATGATTATCGAAATGAAGAAACTTCAAATTGCTCACAATCAACCGGTTTATCTCGGTGCTACTATTTTAGATTTAACAAAAATGGAAATGAACTTTTTTCACTACAACGTTATTTTTCTTTGGAAGAGAAAAATTTCCTCAGCCAAGTCATTATGAGCGATGCGACCTGGAAGCATCATTTCACACCTCAAGCACAGAGAGCGTCTATGGACTGGGGGCATACCTCCTCGCCTACACGGAAGTAATGCAATGTTGCGCCATTAACAGGGAAGATCATGGCCACCGTTTTCTTCGACTGTGAGGTAGAAGTGTAAGTTCGTGGCAAAGTTCACAACTATTATTGCCGTTTTATACTTTGCAAAACAGACGTCGCTGCCCAATGTCATAAAAATGAAGAGGTGTGAAAAAAATAAGCAAAGGCATTGTTTTCCAGTACGACAAAACAACAACCCACACGGTGCGCACAACGCACACTTTGCTTCAATGTTTTCAATATGGAAGCATCCCCCATACGGTCCACATATTGCAAGATGTGATTTCCATTTTTCGGCAAGCCGAAACAACATCTGTGGGGATGAGGAGATTTTCCGACAATGAGGATGTTTACAGGCTCGTTTTCGAATTGCTCCGTGACCAGGGAGCGGATTTCTATCATCGAGAGATGGAACGATTGTTTGAACGTTCACCCGTTGTTCACAGGAAATTGGTGAATATGTTGAAAAATATTGTTATGTATCTGTGTCACTTTGAAGTGTAATGCAGCTTTCAATGACAGTTACTCGGCCTGAAATAATAATAATTTACAATTTATTTTTATGTCCCGTCGTAACTTTCTAGGACTGTCAAGATAATATGAGTGCCTCTTGTGGGTGCGGGCAGTAGAATAACACCCACGGTATCCCCTGCATCTCGTAAGAGGCCGCTAGAACTCTTAACTTGGGAGCGTGGTTTTTGCAACCACGGGGTTCTCAGCTGAGTCTTTGCATAAATTCCCCTTACTTGTGACATCTATCCTATCTGACCTCCCTTGGCAAAATTTTGTTCTTTCCAGAACCCGACGTTAGTAAAGCACTCGAGACCTAGAGGTCTTTAATTTTCACGCCCTTCTTGACCCTAGTCTTTCTTTGACCGACTCCTTCATTTTCACTCTAATTAGTGTTATATAGGGGATGGTTGCCTAGTTGTATTTTTTCCTAAAACATAAGTCAACACTACCACTCCCCATGTGGGTGGGGACGGAAGAATAAAACTAATAGACCCCTAGGTGCTCTGAACTTCGCAGCGTGTGCTGGCGACCACGGAGCGCTTAGCTGAGTCCTGGCATTGCTTCAACTTACTTGTACCAGGCTCCTCATTTTGATGCAAACTGTCTGACCTCTCTTGGCCAACTCTTACTCTTTTACGACCCCGACGGTATTATGTTGCGAGTAGTAACGAGTCTCCTTTTCACGCCCTTCGTGGCCTTTGTTCTTCTTTGGCCAATACATACATGTTTCTCTATAATTAGTGTTAATAGAGGGAAGTTGCCCATTTGTACTTTCTCTTAGAACAGTAATCACTACCAACACCTCTTGCTTTAGTAAGTAAGTAGTTTATTTAGCTGAACACAACAGGCAAC
Source organism: Anabrus simplex (assembly GCF_040414725.1). Taxonomy (NCBI): domain Eukaryota; kingdom Metazoa; phylum Arthropoda; class Insecta; order Orthoptera; family Tettigoniidae; genus Anabrus; species Anabrus simplex. Next base: position 157,591,570 of record NC_090273.1, on the reverse strand, counting down.
CGCCCAAATACATGTTCCCATAATCAATACATATAAAAATGAATGTTTGTATGTTTGTATGTAGATGACACATCTCCTCCTAAACCACTGGAGCAATTTAAATCAAATTTTGAACACATATTATTTGCTATATGGAGACGAGCACTGTGGGGGTAAGCCACCTCTAGCCCCCTTAGGGGTGGGGGTTAAGGGGGTCAGGTAAAAAATAATCGAAAATAGTGTCGAATCCATAGTTTTTGGGGTCGCTGAGGTGAATAGTGACAATCCAGATTTTTGAAAGTCAAATTTCTCCTCCCATTTGGGCGGGGGGAGGGGGGAATGATATATAAAATTAAACGAAAATAGTGTCGAATACATAGTTTTCGGGGTCGTCGAGGTGCATTGTACACTCGGGATTTTTAGTATCAGGAGACAAACCACGTGGGGATAACACAGCCAAGGAAACCTTAGGGGCGGGGGGGGGCAAGGGGTCAGATATTCAAATTAACGAAAATAGTGTCGAATCCATACTTTTCGGGGTCGCTGAGATAAATAGTGACACTCCGGGTTTCTTAAAGTCCAAATTCAGCCCCGTTTGGTGTGGGGGTGAGGGAGGTGATATATAAAAATTAACGAAAAAGGTGTCGAATACACAGTTTTCGGGGTCGGCGAGGTGAATTGTACACTTCGGATTTATAGTATCAGGAGATAAACCACGTGGGTAAGACAGCACAGGAACCCTTAGGGGGGGGGGGGTTGAGTGGGGTCAGATACACAAATTAACGAAAATAGTGTCGAATCCATACTTTTCGGGGTCGCTGAGATAAATAGTGACACTCCGGGTTTCTTAAAGTCCAAATTCAACCCCCTTTGGGTTGGGGGTGAGGGGGGTGATATATAAAAACAAACGAAAAAGGTGTCGAATACACAGTTTTCGGGGTCGGCGAGGTGAATTGTACACTTCGGATTTTTAGTATCAGAGACAAACCACGTGGGGGTAAGACAGCCCAGGAAACCTTAGGGGCTGGAGGGGCGAGGGAGTGAAGTATTAAAATCATCGAAAGTAGTGTCGAATACATACTTTTCGGGCTCGCTGAAACGAATAGTGACATTCCGCAAATTTCAAATGTCCAAGTTCAGCCCCTTTTGCGGTGGGGGCGAAGGGGGAGTAATATACAAAAATAATAGAAAATAGTGTCGAATCCGCAGTTTTAGGGGTCGCTGAGATGAATAATGACACTCCGGATTTTTAGTATCAGGAGACAAACCACGTGGGGCTAATACACCCCAAAAAACCTTAGGGGCTGGGGGCAAGGGGGCTCAGATACAAAAATCATCAAAAGTAGTGTTGAATCCATACTTTTCGTGGTCGCTGAGATGAATAGTCACACTCCGGAATTTTTTTAAGTCCAAGTTCAGCCCCCTTCGTGGTAGGGGGCGATGGGAGAGTGATATATAAACATAATCGAAAAGAGTGTCGAATCCATAGTTGTCGGGGTCGCTGAGATGAATAGTGAAACTCCGGATATTTTATAAGTCTAAGTTTATCCCCCTTTGGAGTGGGGGGCGAGGGGGGAGTGATATATAAAATTAATCGAAAATAGTGTCGAATACGTAGTCTTCGGGGTCGCTGAGATGAATAATGACACTCCGGAATTTTAGTATCAGGAGACAAACCACGTGGGGGTAATACACCCCAGGAAACATTAGGGGCGAGGGGTGAGGGGCTGAGATATAAAAATCATCGAATGTAGTGTCGAATCCATATTTTTTGGGGTCGCTGAGATGAATAGTGACACTCCGGAATTTTTTTAAAGTCCAATTTCAGCCCCCTTCGTGGTGGGGGAGATGGGAGAATGAGATATAAAAATAATCGAAAATAGTGTCGAATCCATAATTGTCGGGGCCGCTGGGATGAATAGTGAGACCCAGGATATTTTAGAAGTGCAAGTTCATCCCCCTTTGGGATCGGGGCCGAGGGGGGAGTGATATATAAAATTAATCGAAAATAGTGTCGAATACATAGTTTTAGGGGTCGCCGAGGTGAATTGTACACTTAAATTTTAATATCAGGAGACAAACCACGTGGGGGTAGGACACCCCAGGAACCTTTAGGGGCGTCGGGGCGAGGGGGCTGGGATATAAAAATCATCGAAAGTAGTGTCGAATCCATACATTTCGGAGTCGCTGAGATGAATAATGGCACTCCGGAATTTTTTAAAGTTCAGCCCCCTTCGTGGTGGGTGGCAATTGGAGAGTGATATATAAAAATAAACGAAAATAATGTTGAATCCATAGTTGTCGGGGTCGCTGAGATGAATGGTGAGACCCAGCATATTTTACAAGTGCAAGTTCATCCCCCTTTCTGGTGGGGGGTGAGGGGATTCGTATTTAAAAATAATCGAAAATAGTGTCGAAGCTATAGTTTTCGGTGTCGCTGAGATGAATAGTAACACTCCCGATTTTTTAAAACTCAAAGTTTAACCCCACTTAGGGGGGAGGGGAGTGAGATATAATAATAATAATCGAATATATTGCCTAATCCATAGTTTTGCGGGTCACTGAGATGAATAGTAACATTCCGGATGTTTAAAGTCCAGCTTCAGCCCCCTTTGGCATAGAGGGTGAGAAAGGTTGAAAAAATAAATTGTCGAAAATGCCTCCCTTTGGCATATAGGGTGAGAAAGGGCGAAAAATAAATTGTCAAATATGCCCAAGGTAATAGACGTGTGTATGTTCCAGTATGACTTTCAAGTATGACTTACTACCTTGAAAACATACTGTGGGAGTAAGACACCCCTAGAACCACTTCGGAAGCGGGTGAAATATATAATCCATATTAATAAATAGAAGTCAGTTTGGTGTGATCTATATATACTGTACTATACATATATAAATTAAGGCATAAAAATGAAAAGAGGCGTGAAATAATGTGACAATTCTAGGCATCCTAGAAAGTTAAAACGTGGCACCAGACAACCTGATGACTTCAGGATCCCTAGAAAAATTTAAAATTCTCAAAATTCTCTGAGAGGGACAAGTTGGGAGTTTCAAATCTGCACAAGAACACAGTCGGTGATATTTATCCTGAACGATGACCTATAGGTTTCATGGGCTTAAAAGTTTCCTGAAAGTCCTAATTTTTAATCCCCTCCCCCATATCAAGATGGCAGCACAATCTCCCAGACGAGTTAGAAAATAGAAATTTGGCAAAATTATAGCTTTTTGCCTGTAACCGATGGAAGATTTACGAGATTTAAAAAAAATAATTTTTTACCCTCAAAAATATCGAAATATTGAGGCAATTTTAATGACGGTGCAGACCTTCCTTTCGAGGTATTTGGTGGCTAAACGGTAAGTCGTGTCAAAAACGGATGGCACAATCTCTGTTCAATTTAGAGTGATCTACAACTTTGATCCTATGAATTTGTGTCGTATCTCTATCCCTTATGTTATATTTGGCTCTATTTCTGGATTTACCTAAATTTTGCACTTTGTACGCGTATAATTGATGGTTTGATTCACTTATAGGAAAGATGGGATCATCAAATTCTACACGAATATTGGCCCACCCAGCCAAATTCTATGTTTGAAGCTGTCGCATAAGTATCTGAAAAGTAATTCACTGTGTGAAAATCTTACACAAATTGCACCCTATTCAACGGTTCTAAAATAATCTTGCCTTTAAATAGATGAGATACGAGGAAATATCATAGGGCTAGCCATTTAGATAACTAAATGAGGCCATAGTCGTCTTTTTATACAATCCGTTTTTCAATATAAATGCACCGTTTAGCAGCAGTTATTCTGTAAATTAAGGTGAACATGCATATACTTCCGTATGTCGATCTACATTTATTAATTTAAGTCGATTTGTAGCGATCTAGAAAGGGGTGTGTCTTACATTGTAATTAATACTTTACAAATCAATAGTGACTCTCAGCAGGAGGGCGTCTGCTGTTGTAATCAGTACTCACCACATCGACCTTAACTAGCAATAGGAATGGGGTAGATCCCCAACGCCCGTGTACCATTGTAATGTATAATTCCTTTCTTGATTTGACTAGCAGAAGGCAAGGGAGCGTGAATTATTTTAAACTCTTTTACCTGATTCTCTTTATCATTCGGTATAGCTGCCTCCGATTATAAACAAATTTACCCATCAAAATGTGACAGACGTTACGCATAGTGAATTGCGGCAGACAAGTGGACCTGTCGTTATCATCACAACTCTGCAACTCGCACTTTACATCAGAAACAACGTCTGCGGACCTCCCTATCCTTTTTCTCGGATAACGCCAAGAGACATGCAATTATTTTTATTCACTTCATGTACAGCGGTTTACTTCGATATCCGTATATATTGTAGAATACCGTAGCGAAGCACGGGTTCATTTGCTAGAATAAAATAAAATAAAATAAAATAAAATAAAATAAAATAAAATAAAATAAAATAAAATTTTAAAAAATAATAAAACAAGCACAAACATAAAAATATTAAGTGTAGCCCTACCCATTCATCTCTCACACTTTAACTTTCCACATAGTTATTACAACAGTGCGCTGGTCATCAGATCCACTGACAAACATTTCGTCAGCCTCATCCCATTGCCTACTTGCTCGCCTCCTGACGTACCAGTTCTTTATATATACACTGACCTTGTAAGAGATAGATTCCAGTTCACTTATTAGTCAACATTTACATCATGTAATCAAATACCTAACCTCGTTACCACTGTTAGCTCAATTTCACATACATGCTTTGGCAGAACCATAATGCCATGCCCTATCAAAACGATTACACCTTCAATAATTGTAGTCAGTAAACCACTACACTATCCTCACTTCACAACACCAAACTCAATTTTTCAAGGCACCTCCAAATTTAGCACATAGGATCCTTCACACACATTTCACCCTTACCACACTAATAAATTCTACCCCTACAAATCTGTTTCTTACCAGCATACTCTATCACTCTTACACACTCTTCTCGCTTAACTCTTTAACATTCCTTTCAATGTACCTACACCTTTAAGTTCCTTTTTCAAATTCTCTTTATCGCACATAAATATATGTTTAAACCCCCTTCGTCTTCCCATTCTCCGATAATCCACCTTATAATTTTCTGTTCTTCACCTATTTCTAATAATTCGCGATTTTTGGCACTCAATAGTTTATTTCTTACATTTCCCGTCACTTTACAATTGCAAATTGGGTGTAGATAATTTCCTGCTACCCCATATAATATACATAATGTTTTATCTCCACCCCTTAACCAACCCTTATTCTTGTATAATTCCCATCAGCCACCATAATAACACTCCTCTACTTCACCTGTCTACATGTCTAATATTTATCTCTGCTACTTCCATAACTTTATTAAAAACATATCTCCAATTCTCCTCAAATGCATCCCTTGCCATCTCGATTTCTTCTTCTTCTAAACCTCTTCCTACCCTACCTCCTCCTCCGATTTTCAGATTCATCCAATATTTAACTACTCTTATCACACACTCCACCTCTATATTTTCCCCACAAATTAGTTCTAACCCCACATTCGCTGTGCATTGTGGGAGCGCTAACACAGCCTTACCTAATATACTAATAATATGTCTTCGGTATATTCTCTCTTCCTCCAACCCCTATACTTCCGCCCCATACATCATCCTGCCGAATACAACCGACTTAAAGACTAAATTCATACTTCTATAAGTAATTCCCGGAAATTAGGCCAATGAAATTTTTACTCAGGCTAAGGCTGCAATCCCCTTACTCCTCGCCCTTCTGATTTGATTCTACAATGTCTCTTTTCTGTTAAAAATCATTCCGAGATAATCCAACATATTTACTTTATCTAACCTCTCTCAATGCAACATCCATGTCCTGTCTTTTGTTCTTCCTTTATGCTTCTGCGTTACTTACACATTAGAATTGTTCTCGTTAATTTTCAAGGCCCATTTCTTAGCAAACTCCGACAATGAATTTAAAGTTCTTTGCATGCCCTCTGCTGACAATGTCAGCAAAATCACATCGTCAGCAAAAATCAATCCCGGTACTTCTAAACCATGAATCACCGGTTGCGAACACTCATTCGCCCCATGCCCCTCTATGATATCATTGATACATAAAATAAGCAATAATGGGGATAATTTACATCCTTGCTTTAAACCCACCTTCGACTTTATGGGCCTACACAACTTGTCTTCCTCAAATTTAATACAGCACTTGACTTCCTTGTATATAGCCTCTACTGCTCGTATCATCTTCCCCGAAACTCCCAACCTACTCAATTTCTCTAATAACGGTCTTCTATTGACCTTAGCAAACGCCTTTTCAAAATCTGTCGCCGCAACATATACACTATCTCTTCACCTACTCAAGTATTTCTCTAATATCGTGTTCACTATCAATATGTAGTCTACCGTTCTTTTCCGTTTTCTAAATCCTCCTTGGTAATGTGTCAAAACCCAGCTTTTTTCTGCCCATTCACTTAATCTATAAGCGAATACACCTGTATAAATTTTACTTAGATATCCTAATAGAGAAATACCCCTATAATTAATCATATTGTTTTCCCTACATTTCTTCTTGTATATAGGACATATGATTCCTGTTTCCCACTGTTTAGGGTACTTACCACCATCAGGAATCTTATTAAATAGTTTCACAATGCCCTCCATCATCGTTCCATTTTGCTAATCTCTTTCCAGACTTTATTGTTGATACCATTGCATCCTTCAGCCAACCTTCCCCTGATTTAACTTATCACTCCCAAGGTTTCTTCTTTTGTTATTTCTTTGTCCAGTTCGCATGTTGCGCCTGCCATATCTCTCCAGATCACTTCTCCCCTGTCTCTCTAAACCATTCCTCTCCCTCCCCCGCGAGTAATTAATAAAATAATTCACCCACCACTCATCCTCAATACCTGTTTCTTCAAATCTCCTTCCAACTTAACTATTCCGTTTATTCTCTCGCAAAGTTTTTCCATTTCATTTATGCTACAATCTTTATTTAACGCTTCCGTCTGTTCATTCATCCAGGTCATTTAGTCTCACTTAATTTCCTTTTGTATTCTTTCTTTTAATTACAGAAAACATCTCTTTCTGAGCTCTCCCCCTTTACAATTTTATACTCTCCTAACGCGCGCAAAACCCTCTTTGTCACTACCTCGCACGCTACATTGTACCATCCTTCTCCCTCTCTCTTTTTTCTCCTCCTCCTTTCAAGCTTGGCTACCCACTTAATTAGCTGTAGTAGCAGTTCTAAGACTCTAACATTGTTATTTTCCTCTTGCTTTAATACACAACCAAATGTTGACTGTATTGTTGATGGTGTACAAACAATATGGGTGTTACTATGGATTTCAGATTCATTAATATAATGATGAAAATAAGAATGCGCTATAAGATTGTTCTCATATTAATTTTGGGAATTTCGTCAAACTTCAGTTTGCCGATCCCAGTCACAAGAGTGGAGAAGCCTATTAGGTGAGTACGAGGATATGTACAGTATAAAATTTATTACGAACAGCCCCGGACGATAACAAACGCCAGTCATTATTACAGCTCAAGGCTTGAACGAGTACGGCACTTACTTCAAAAACACATATAAGTACATACCTCCTGTGGGTAGGGGCGGTAGACAAAACTCCAAGGTAACACCTGTCTGTGTGTTAAGAGTCGTCTAATAGGGGCCACAGGGGCTCGAAAATTGGAGCGTGGTTTGGCGACCATGGGTCCCTAGCTGTGTTGTTTTATTGGTTGGACTTACTCGTGTTAGGCTCCTAACTTTAATCTATCCTATCTGACCTCCCTTGGTCAACAGTAGTTCTTTTCGGACGCCGACAGTATTATGTTTACGAAACCTAAGGAAAATCCCCCTGCAGGTGGGGGCGGTAGAATAATACACACGGTATTCCCTGCCTGTCATAAGAGTTGACTAAAATGGGCCTCAGGGGCTCTGAACTTTGGAACGTGGGTTGGCGACCACGGGGCCCTTAGCTGAGTCCTGGCATTGCTTCAAATTACTTCTGCCGGGCTCCTCACTTTCATCTATCCTATCCGACCACCCTTGGTCAACACTTGTTCTTTTCTGACCCCGACAGTATTACGTATGGAGGCCTAGGTAGTCTTTATTTTCATGGCCTTCGTGGCCCTTGTCTTCCTTTGGCCGATATCTTCATTTCGAAGTGTGGGATCCCTTCCATATTTTCCCTCTGATTAGTGTTATAATAGAGGATGGATTCTTAGTGGTACTTCGTCTTAAAACAATAATCACCACCACCACCACTCCTAGGGAATATTTCCCTTTTACGTTCTTCATAGCCCTTGTATTTCTTTGGCCGAGACCTTCATGTTTTCGAAGCGTGCGATCCCCTGCATTTTTATCTCTGATTATTGTTCTATAGAGGCGGGTTACCAAGTTGTACTTCCTCTTAAAACAATAATCACCACCACCACCCTATTTGTTCTACCAATCCCTTTGCAACTACCTTCATGTTTGAATGGTGGGGTCGGTTCGAGTTTCCTTGATTTGTGTTGACAGAGGAAGGCTACCCACTTACAACTCCTCGTAAACCATTGAACACAAATATTTCCACTCGTTGGTTGATCAAATGCTCGTCATGTGCTGGTGGTAGTGGTGACTGAGGAAGTACAACTAGGCAACATTATACATTAGTACTTCGGTTTACTGCTATATTACCTACATCAAACAAAAAGGAAGATTAATTATCAATTAGAACTAAAATATCAACTTCATCATAAGCAATACTGATTACGAAATGCAGTACATGTGATACAATATATACTTCAATGTGTGTTATGTAATTTTCACAATGTTCCTTAATATTCTATATATTGATTTCCAGGATTTCTCCGGCTGCTGCAGCTGCAGAAGGCCAACAGTTAGAAGATGCAAATGCATACGAAAGTAAACTTGATAATGATCTCTTTGGTTTTCATGGACCTATGGAGGAAGCCACATTAACGAAGAATAATAAAATGCATACCTCAATTAAGAAATCTCTTTATGAGACTGGATGTACACAAGGATACATGAAGCACGCCGAAGAGAAGGCGGTGGAGAAAATTACTGAACAGGAAAGGGATTCCAACACTGAAAGTTCTATTGCGAGCGATACGAACCGGGATGCATTGCTGTCTTACACGTATATCCAAGGAAACGCTGATGAAAGCACTCGTCGTTCGCATGATGACATACGAAATTTAATTGGCTCACCTTTCCGCCATTTCAATAAGGCTGCAACTACAACGAGGAAAACAACTAAGAAGACAAAAAAGACCACTGTTGGACACAAGGAGCAGGTCAATACTATCGCTGAATATTCTTGTGTGGATTATGACGATGATAACGATGTATCCATGAAAGAATTAAGTACCAATAGCGAAGAGCTATCAGATAATGCCGGAGGACAGTACGACTACGTTGTAAGCTATGACGAGTTGGAAAAGGTAATTAAGAAGTTGAGAAACCCGGATGGAAGCAATGACAGGCTTAGATCTCCAGGGCAAAACGTACTCCTTGCCATAGTGAACTCCGCAAAAAGGAAACAACATGGCATTATGAAACAAGAAAAACGACCATTGTTGAAGTTAAAAATAAATATAAGACGTACCACCACAAGGAACCTTGAACTACCAACCTACTACCATCTAATGTCAGAGCGCAGACCTCTAGGAGATACGAGCACTTCCTCAACATACTTCAGATCTTAAATCTTCTGATAGCCCACCTGGAACTTCTTGGTCATCGGCTTTGAAAATAAAGTATAGTACAGCCTGCCCCAATGACAAATGGCCTTTTAATATTTGGACCATTTGTCTTTCACATTTCTTACTTCGGTAACTGGAATTTGTTATTTGTCTCTCCGAATCTCTTCTCTACTTTCTTATTTTTAAACTTCCTTATTTTTATTTGACTATGTCTTGTCTCTTTTAATTTTCGATTTTCCGTATTTTCTTTAGCGGTAAATATAAGAGAAAGTACGATCTCGTTATATGGTTTTCAATTGTACATTAAACTATTACTAAATAGATGTTGAGACGAGCTATTCCATCCTCCTCTTTCTCGGCCCAGCGGTGAAGAGAGTGTCAGGAACGCGACTGAAAGAGGTAGAGTACTTAAGAAATAGTGTGGTCTCACTGCACTTTCGAAAAGGAATTGACAGAAAAGGACGTGAATATTGTAGGTTCCGTTTGCGAAAGGACTGAATTGAACAAAGTAAGAATTAATGCCGGACGCTTAAAGTATCAACTCTTAACGCGTATCTCGGTACAACCTCTTTAAAGTAATTCTTTTCTAAAAGATGTCAAAGTACCAATTGTATGTCAGCCAGAGGAGGCTACGCTCACATAGCACCCTTGGTTGGATGACATACGTGCTACTTCATCCTCTTCTTCCTCGGCATAATGGTGAAGAAAGAAGAGACAAGACGATGATGTTAGGTATGTAAGAAATACCACAGTCTGACCTCACAGCCGATGTATTTGTCATTTCATGGCACCCTTAAGTGATAAAATAATCCCGATGCTAAATGTGCATCACCCAAACAGATGTTCAGAAGAAACCAACAACAACACGACCCGCGAGGATCTTACGTTATGTTTTTCTGAAGGAACAAAACTGCGAAATGCAGGAAACACTTATTCATCACGCATTTAGAAGAAATGCCAAACACTGAAGTTAATAAAAAAGTGCAAATCACTTGAAAAATATTATTATAAAACCGACTTTCAGGTTATGGATGGTTACGTTACGCTTAATAAACTTACAAGTCCACAGGAGAAAATATACACAAATTACAGAATAAAAGAATTCTTTCCTGCTCAACAATGACTACCATCACAGATCCATCTACTTATTGTTTGTCCCAACACACTACCTACAAAGCTATCAATTAATCGAACTCAACTACGTATAAAACTGAAAGAACGACAAAGATTGAAAATAAAATATATTACTGGCTGACGAATCGTATCCGTATTCGTAACTCAAGTCTCCCACTAATACATTGAGTGTCAATATGCACACTATCAAAGCGAAACGGACGTCAGAACGACAAAACAATTAAGTCCGTGAAATAAAATAAAATATCGAAGTTATTTGATCTCAACACACATGGATAATTACAGTAAAATATTCAATCACCATTAGGTCAGTATCCAATGTTGGGCAATCCTCATTTGCCGATAACGGTCCCATATCTTAGGGAGCACCTTCCAGCCGTTAGGAGCCGCGCGCAAGATTGGCCTCATTATTACCGATCTAACCCTCTTCATATTTCGTATTTTACTGTAGATGCTACCATCACCCAGGTCACTTCGCAAAAAACATCTAATCTGAGACTTGAGTATGTACAGCTGACATCCCAGACCTATCGTCGGGCTTACTTAAAGTCTGTACACCCTAACACTAATCTCTATGTACACATACCCTCCTATCGTTGAGCGTGAACTAGGACGTCTCATCATCAGTATACTCCTAGGATAACATGTGACGTCCTAAATCTGTTGTCGGGCGGAAACTGGGTCGTATATGCTTCCCCTAGCATATCAGGCGAACCCGTAATTTTCAAACAAACTCTGATATTTTAACTGCAAGTATGGTCGAAACGAATAACACACAACGAAACAATTCTTGCCACAAAACGAATGCAAGTCGAAAATGCCATAAGTTTCTATCTTGTTACAAAAACAACGTGAACTTGAAAAATATCACGTGACGAACAATCCCAACTCAAACACGATCTCAGCCTGCGCATTGAAGTTTAGGAAAGAATAATATCTTCCAACACACGTCTACATTTAGTGGATGTCGTCAAAAATAATAATCATCACCAGCGCAGAAATTCATACTAAAATTTTAGGGTAAAGCCTTCAAATTGCCTAACGTCATTTTCCAAATATACATATCCATGACTATCCAGTGAAACTAAATTCAATAAATTTACACAGTCAAACATATCGCTTTAAAAGCGTCAAATATCTCATTTCACAAATGCTCCTATTTACTGATAAATTACCACCATGTAATTTATGAACTCTACTGAATGGAAGCTCGTCCTTACAACCAAACAACACCAACCGTGTACAAAAAATGCTCTTTTATCCTTGAGGTCATATTATTCTAATATCCATTACTGACTTTACGTAACTAGTCACTTGAAATTTTTACTACCAAGAGTTACCCACCAGAACCGTTTTTCACTTGGGATGTTAATTAACATTTACTGTGCTTCGCACAATAATGATCTCGGACCGACCTTCTCCAGGTCCCAGCTTTCGGATTGTTAGCGGAATATACTACAGCCTGCCGCATAAAATCTCACATTTAATATACAGCCTGTCTCACAAATCCTTCCTCGACAAACATAGCCTGTCTCAAAACTCATTCTCCTCGCCTTATCCCGGCGGTATTACTTAAAATCCAGGCTCCCTTTCACCTTCAATATTTCTACCACTCTCATCTCCACATATATAAATTCTTCGCTCTCAATCCACTTTTCTTATATTTCAAGACCCTTTTCAAATTTCAATCCTCTTGTGAAAAACAGTAACCATTATAAAATACACCCCTTTATTTTTACTGTTTCTTCAACTTTCGGACCTCAAGAATACAAGAACACACCGTGATTTTCCATATCATCGACATACACGATGTCACAAAATTTTACTTCCCATGAATAAAACACAACTTTATCGGATTTCACTGGAAATTTTCTAAATGCCCGCAATCCTTGTAAAACATACTTGTAAAATGCACTTTTAACATAGGAAAATTTTATCCCGTGGTAGACATTATTATTATTATTATTATTATTATTATTATTATTATTATTATTATTATTATTAATTTAGAAAAAATTCTGAATTCAAACGATATTTGAAATTAAGACATTCACCACGACTACTTTATCATGATCACCTTCCTAATGTTTACTCACTTCGGACAATATCTCGAAGAACAATAACACAAGATTCTAACGTCGCATTTTATAGTTTCTTGACGTGAATTTTACAAAACTAAAAATTTTCACACGCTGACCAAAATATAATATCTTTTTCTGATCATTACAAAATATCAACCCGACACACGCAACGAAAAATTTGGTTGGGACAAACAACATTCTAACTACAACATAAATATAAAATATTCACAGACCTGCAATCGTAGACATCGTTCTGGATTCTGGCTGTATCTAAACAGCCACCTCGTTTACTTAGCCCTCCATGGGATAATTTATCACCATCTTCTTATAAATATATATAGCTTAGATTACACAATATTCTATAACACACTTTCGACACGGCCACCTTGTGATGAGCTCGCCCTTCAAATGGCGACTGACACAATTTTCCCAGGAGCCTGCTCTGGTTAGGACAGGTGTTACAAACAGATAAGACACCAAGCGCAATGCCTAACTTCAAATTCTTCTACAACAAAACACACGCTGAATACCGAGAGAAATTCAATTACTTCTAGACCTTCAAAGTTTCATTAGCGGAAGCTCAAAAAGTTTCTATCATCTCCCATTAAATAATATATTTTAACCATAGCCACGAACATGTATTGAGTTATATTGGAGACCAACTTTTCGCACTTTCTTCTGACGAACGTCGAGGGCTCCGCTGCTCCAGTACCCAGACGGACACTGAGAAATATACAGCGGGGGGTTTCTTTTATACTCTTATGGGGTGACGCCACTAACACCATGAAGCTTGATTATGCAGTCTACTAATTTTGCGTCCAATAGACCGATTTTTCTGAAATTCGTTCCATGACTTCGGACATATTTGCAATTTATTTGGGCGTTATTTTCATAATTTGCCCACACTAGTAACAGACGAAATAAATTATTTCTTCCCGGGCGTTTCGCGGGCTTTCTTCATCCATTGACCTTGGCACCTGGAGCTAGTCCACTGATCTGACGCTGATTTGTACCTAGGCTTAACTGCATTTATATTTACCCTGGAGGTTCTGTCTTCACGTATGGTTTAAGAATCATTTAGATTATTTATTTCTGTATTTACCGTGTTGCCAAAATCTATCGTTACGAAGAATTCCGTGAATTTGAAGAATTGTTGAGTACTCGAAGTCCACCGAGGTGTCACGGTATTTCACGAGCTCGCCACGGGTGAGTTCATTCCCACGCGACAGAGAGGCTCTTGAAACGCAACATGGCTGCTATCAAAAATATAAGTAGCTTGTTATTTGAAATAAATATTGAGAAAAATAAAAAACAATTTTCTCATCCTAGAATTATGGGTTCAATACTTAGTTTCCTTAGGACTCCAGGATATTAGCGCATCCTTCCCTCTTTCATGACACCCTGTTGCCTTTATGCCCTAAAATTGCGTTATGTAATACTTTTCGATAGGACCAATAACATAGGTACGGTATTTAAAAAAATTAAATATTAGGCAACTGAATAAACTTGAAAATAATTATTTTAGTATTGTGAAGTGGACTGTATTGCTATGAGGCTGGTTCTCTCACAGGATGCAAGAAGGGCTAATATAAACAACGGTAAACTTGACTAACTATATTATCATTGTCATGTGAACAATCAATATATGCTGTATAGGTAGTTAATACATTGGTACAGGATTAAGCTGCCACTAACACTCAAGTAAACATAACATCTTCGTCCATTATGTCCAGAGGTACCCACAAAAACATTGCTGCCAGGGAACATACAGAGGGCATCTTGTAGCGCCAGAGAGAAGAGCATCACACGAAAGGGAAGTGGTGCTACCTACAGGCTACTAACATATACATTACTCTAATATTATACATCCTCCGCCCCGTTGAACTTGTTCAAAACATAACTATGTGACAATATGCACAGAGGGTTAAGGAGGAGGCAGGGGCACCAGCTTCGTGATAGCACGCCTTAAGATATTGGAATTGCATTTGACATCGGCAACTCTTATTAAATTGTCCTTTCCTGGAAACACCTGCTCAATAATGCCCATCTTCCACTGCAAATATGGCAGGTGATCTTCCTTCAGCAGAACAAGAGTGTCTGCTTGAAAATTCGGATGTGACGTGGATCATTTCTTGCTCTGTTGCAGAGTGTGAAGATAATCTTTGGACCATCGACGGCACCAGTGCTGCTGCATCTGCTGAAGGTGTTGCCAGCGTGACAGTCTGTTTGGATGAGATTCAGTCATATCAGAGTCATGGATGGACATGAGTGGAGCTCCAATGAGAAAGTGACCAGGTGTGAGAATAGAAGGATCACTAGGGTCATCGGATAATGCACACAATGGTCTAGAATTGAGGCACGCTTCAATTTGCGTGAGTAAGGTAACCAACTCTTCGTAGGTTAAAACAGTTTGACCCACTACCCGACGGAAGTGGAACTTCATCGCTTTCACTGCGGACTCCCATATTCCGCCAAAGTGTGGTGAACGTGCCGGAATGAAGTGCCATTTGAATTTTGATGCTGCCGCATGATTGCTTATTTCCTTGTTGAATTGTTCGTCCTTCAGCATTTGCTGCAGTTCCTTGTTAGCCCCAACAAATGTTGTAGAATTATCACTGTAGAGATCTTGAATATGTCCACGACGGGAAACGAACCTTCTGAGGGCTGCGATGAATACCTGAGATGTCAAACCTGTGTCAGGTTCGATATGTACAGCTCTCGTGCTGAAGCAAACGAATATCGCGACATAGCATTTGTAAATCGATTTACCTTTCCTGGATCCTATTTTAACATCAACTGGCCCTGCAAATTCAACACCTGAGGACAGGAATGGACGAGACATCTGGATGCGAGCCTTTGTCAGTTGGCCCATGAGTTGACTTGCAATCTTTGCCTTAAGCCTAAAGCACTGCATACACTTGTGGATGACTGATCGAATGGTTTGTCTTGCTCTAGGAATCCAGTACCTAGATCGTAAGGATGTGAGCAGCAGCTGAATCTCAGCGTGGAGAAGTCTGTGGTGTTCATATTGAATGAGTAGACGAGTAAAATGGTGATTCGGAGGGAGGATAATTTGATGCTTCCTATCGTAGTCTAGGTCTGAGTTGACAAGTCTTCCTCCAACTCGCAGAATTGGTATTTCATCCAGAAAAGGGCATAGACTTAAAATCTTGCTCTTGTGGGAAATAGGCTGCCCCTTGCTTAAGGTTGCGATCTCATGTGGGTAGCTGACCTGCTGAATCAGTCTAATACAGGTAAGGCTTGCCTCTTCAAGCTCCCTTGAAGAGAGTGGTGTGATGTGTTTGTGGGGTTGCGACAGTTTAGGACGAAGCGTTTGCAATAAGCAACTATTCGGACTAGTTTACTGTAAGAGGAATATCTTTCGGTTACATCCTCGGAGGCTCCTGTAATAGTTAGCAGTGAGGTGACTGGTCGTACTTCAGGCAGGTCTTGAGGAAAGTCTCTAGGAATTGAATTTAACCAGAATTCATTCTGTTCCTCGAGCCACTTCGGGCCCTTCCACCACAGTGGCGTTGACTGAAGTGCTGCAGGATCTGCGCCCCTAGAGATTAGATCTGCTGGATTATCGTGCGTCGATACATGTCTCCAGGACTCCATGTTGGTCTGCTGCTGAATCTGAGACACTCTGTTAGCTACAAAGGTCTTCCAGCGGGTGGGTGTGCCCATTATCCAGGCGAGCACAATCATAGAATCAGTGTATAAATGAATGCTATGGATGTCGAGTCCAACAACAGGAACTACCCTTTCAGTTAATCTTGCGAGTAATGCTGCTCCACAGAGTTCCAGTCTGGGCAGAGTGATCCGTTTCACTGGAGCCACTCTTGATTTGGCGCATAATAGTTTGCTTGTGATTGTGCCGTGAACATCCATGGCACGAATGTAGAGGCAAGCTCCATATGCTCTTTGACTAGTGTCACAAAATCCATGAAGTTGTATGTTGGAAGCGACGTGAGGAACCACAAGACGCTCAGTTCTAATGTAGTTCAAGTGTTGTAGAAGGTTGACTAGGCTGAGCCACTTATCCTGCAATTCGTCTGAGAAAGGATCATCCCAGCCCAAACCAGAGCTCCATAAGTCTTGCAAGAACACCTTATATGTAATAACAACTGGGCTTATAAGTCCCAACGGATCAAATGTAGAAGCAACTATGGATGCAACCTCACGTTTAGTAATAGGGTGCCTTGAAGGGATCTTGTTATCCATCGTTCTTGAAATGCTTCTTATCAGGAAATGGTCTGTTGACGGGTTCCAAAGTAGGCCGAGGGTGTTGACACTATCATGTGTATCGAGTGAAATCAAATCTTGAGTCTCCTTACAGGTGGGTGGAATTCTTTCCAGAAGCTCGTTACGGTTGGCTGAAAACGTTCGAAGCTCAAACCCGCCCCTTTCGAGCAAGGCGATTAAATCTTCTTGTAGTTGTACAGCTTCTTCAACCGTTCCGGTCGCGGTGATTAAATCATTGACATAGAAGTCCCTCTTCAGGATTTGAGATGCTAATGGAAATTGTTTCATTTCATCATCGGCTAGTTGTTGTAGAACACGTGTTGCAAGAAATGGTGCACAACTAGTACCGTACGTTACCGTTGTCAATTCATATATCTTGATCTTCTTGATCTCCAGAGGATGCGCTGGAGTGGAGAGTCTAGCTGGTGCACGTAAACCTGTCTGTACATTTTGCAAATGTCAGCAGAAAATGCTACAGGCTGTATCCGGAAACGCAAAATAATGGAGTAAAGATCCTGTTGTATGTTGGGGCCCACCATTAATGTGTCGTTCAGTGACAGTCCGTTGCTAGATCGCGCAGAACCATCGAATACTACTTGGGTTTTCGTGGTGCTACTTGTATCCTTGAAGACGGGGTGGTGCGGCAAGTAGAACACTTCCCTTTCGGAATTGTCATTGTCTGGAACTTCTGTCATGTGACCTAGTTGCTTATATTCAGACATGAATTCATTGTAGGCATGCCGAACATCTGGTTGTCTATGCAAACGACGTTCTAACTGTAGCAACCTCTGTTTTGCGTGTGAGTATGAGTCTCCCACCGGACCCACTTCTGAGCGACGAGGAAGGCGGACAATGTAGCGACCTGTAGAATCTCTCGTTGTGTTGTGAGTGAAGTGTTCTTCACATCTCATCTCTTCAATAGTTCGAGTTTTGTTTGGGAGGTCTTGTAGTTCCCAGAACCGTTGAAGCTGGTCATCCAATGAGGTTTCTCCACGGATGAAGAATGAGCGTTGCGACTGTACAGTTGAGGACGGTGTGCTCGATGCATTTATTGTTCCGGACAGAATCCATCCAAGCTCTGTTTCTTGCAACACTGGGTAGTTCCCTGGTTTGGTCATCTTCCCACGACGCAAAATTTCGAAAAAGATTTCAGCACCTAGAAGTAAATCTATTCCTCCTGGCTGATGGAAGTTAGGATCCGCGAGTTGGATGTCATCTGGGAGATTCCAATCATCATAGCAAAGCTTCACAGATGGCATGTCTCCCGTAATACGTGGTAGTACAGTGCAAGTGACTGTTACCTTGTAATTGCTTGCAGTAGACTGTAAGTGCAGAGATACTGAGTGTTTCGACTCGGACATGACCTCATTAATTCCTTGGATTGGAAAATATATGCGAGACTTCTTCAACCGGAGCTTCTGAACTAAGGATTCTGTGATGAAATTAGTTTGTGATGCAGAGTCTAGAAGAGCTCTGCATTTTTGAAGTTGTCCCAACTGATTACGGACCATGACAATGGCTGTAGCAAGCAATATATGAGCAGAAGCCTTAGGTTTAAAGGAACAATATGAACCGAATCCTTCGTGTGAGTCTTGTGACGAATCCGCCTCCGTACTATTCTCGGCACTTACTGGAATGGCAGACTGTGTATAGTGGTGATGGATAAGTGCCTTGCCACACTGACGGCACACATTACCTGATGGACAATTAATAGCATTGTGCCCACTAGCCAAGCAATTGAAACACAGTTGATGTTCCTTAACAATGTTTAACCTTTCTTGAACACTAATGTCCCTAAATCTTCCACATTTATAGATGGATGAGAGAGCTTACAGGCTACACATGCATTGTTAGTTGAAACGTAGCTGTGTTTAGTATCCCTGTTTAATTTAGGTTTTGTTTTCTCTTGTTGGATAATGCTAGGCATGTTAGATTTAATTAATTCTAAGGCATGACACCTTTTCTCTAAGAATTGTAGAAATTCGTCGAGTGATGGAGATTGTTTTGCTGATAACATGAGTTCCCAGTCCCTCCTAGTATTGGCATCAACCTTATCTAAATACAGCTGAGAAATGATTAGCTCATGTAGTGGAGTTGACAATTTTAGTGCTTCAATAGCATTTAAATGACCCTTACAATGGCTTAATAAAATGCGTAGGGAATATGGGCAATCCTTATTTGTTGCTGGTGGAGATAACAATGCCTTTATATGTGTACTGGCTACTAAGCGTGGATTGTCATATCTCTCACAGATCAGATTCCAGGCAATATCGAAATTGTCAGCAGTGACCGGCAAGTTCTCAATTAACTTATGTGCTTCACCTGATACTGCTGACAATAAGTAATAATATTTCTGAATCTTATCTATAGTGTCATTATTGATTACCAAGGAATTGAATGTGTCATAAAAATGTCTGAAGTCAATAATATTGTTATTAAACACAGGCACCTTTATAGGCGGCAGTTTTACATTAGCCCTGTGTGAGCCCACAGAATGTAAACTTGGTGGAAAATTACTGCCCTCTTGATCTTCGATTAATCTCGTCATATGAGCCTGCAGATCATAGTACACCTCTGAGAATTGTTCCCTATCCCTTTCATGTTGTTGGAAGTCGTCATCTTCTACTTCTAGTTGATCTTGCACGATAGTATAGTCCTGCCACGCTTGTTGTAAAGCATCAAGTCTAACCTTAACACTGAATGTATCAAGATGACCAGTTAGAGAATCGGTATATTTCTTTATATTGGTTACCTTCGATTTCGCGATCCCACGCTTCTTTATTAATAACTTTCTAATATCGGGATCCATTGTGTGCAAGGATTTGACAAATGAAAGGAAGTATATGAACTGAGCTTACCAATTCTTGATTATGCTAATGAACTCGCAATGGTGCTGGATCCAGTGTCTGCGCAATCCATTAATTTTAAAGTACACCTTCTATGCGTCTGGCCCGGAGGACCATGAATAAACTTGAAAATAATTATTTTAGTATTGTGAAGTGGACTGTATTGCTATGAGGCTGGTTCTCTCACAGGATGCAAGAAGGGCTAATATAAACAACGGTAAACTTGACTAACTATATTATCATTGTCATGTGAACAATCAATATATACTGTATAGGTAGTTAATACATTGGTACAGGATTAAGCTGCCACTAACACTCAAGTAATCATAACATGTTCGTCCATTATATCCAGAGGTACCCACAAAAAACATCGCTGCCAGGGAACATACAGAGGGCATCTTGTAGCGCCAGAGAGAAGAGCATCACACCAAAGGGAAGTGGTGCTACCTACAGGCTACTGACATATACATTACTCTAATATTATACAGCAACTTTCCCGAAACTACGATCTCAGCCAGCGTGGAAAATAACTATTTATAGCCCGGACTGAAATACCTTATTCCCATACTTGATACACCGATTTCCATTAAATTATGTTCACTCATTTTCCGCCGGTTCGGCGTTCATAGGCATTTAGCAATCAAATCGAAATTCACGAATATCTCTGTTATCATAGGTATGTATAATGTATAATGTATGTATAAGACATAAACGATCGTAAATTTTCTACATCTTGTAATGTGTAGTAACTTATTTATCGATAGGTCCACTTAAAATCAGTGGCGTACGGTGGTTTAGAATAGTGGGTACGCTGCTTAAAGTAGAACGTACTAATCACCGGGCATTGGAAGTAAAATTTAACGTACATCATCATATAAAGGAATCTAACCAAGCTGTAACCATATATACTTAAGTGTAATGTTATGAAAATTGAAGGTCTTCTAACCAGAGCGTACGTTATCATGTCAGATCCTTGGCTTTTCAGGAAACACAAAATACCTGGTGACATCACATCTGTAGATTTAAAATTCGATATAATTTTTTAAGCTGCAATTAACTTATTGAGATGCATAGAAATAGTTTATTTATTCCCAATGATAGTGCATAATCCGTAAAAAAAGGAAGATAAGCGTGTCTTTGTTGCGTTTTTTCCTGAAAATTGTTTTTTTGTTCAGTTTCCTACATCAAAGTGCACAGATTAGTAGAAATCGCGTATATTTCATGAATTACCCGTCACAATTCTGTTAAAAAACTCCTTTATCACTTACGTATATACATCAGAAATCTCTTTGTCCTTTTACACTGTTCACTCTTCAGCCTGGCAGCCGACTTGAAATACCTCTCCAAGGCCTATCACAAAATTCATAGTAACTTGCTACTTTTTTGTCAAAAGTTCTTCTACTGCCCACTGTATGCTCCGCTACCAACAAAACTTTGCATTAAGTTCATCCACAAGATTTTTGGTTGCTTTGAGTCTACTCGAAGATCAAATCTAGTCGTCTCTCTTGTTTTGTGAATGTTGTGATGAGATTATCATAAAATATGTCTGTGCTCTTTAGTTGGCGCAGAACTTCCTTTTCTATGGACAGAACTGCCAAGCCTAAAAGTCACTCTCGACTCTGCGTTGACCTCTGATAAGTCTTAATCCTCTTGAGAGCTGAATACTATCTTTCAACTGACGCTGTTGTGCTTGGAACAGTTACTATAAGTACACCCAACTTATACACTTCTGTTTGTTTGCTTTTCAGGGAACATACTTACTGATGAGGTGTTGACCATAAAATTCGTCAAACGAATACAGGACGGTACGTTCAGTCTTCAATCAGATAAAATCAAACAATTCTTTATAGGGCAGTTCAAGATTTTCAAAAGCAGAACTAGGAAAAGTAGCTTGTACGCTTCATACTTCGGAGGATCCAACAAGGAAGTAAACTGTTCTTGGTTTCATGACCCAAATCGTTTGTCTAATTGTATAATAGTGTTGTCAAAAATAGAGTGGTTAAGTCATTTCCTTGAAATTATTGGATCTTCTTCCCGACATTGTCGTTTAGTTGGTAGAGTGTCTTAGACACCACGATAGACCAAAGTCTTGGCCCAAATTACGTCGCACATATTCCTGAGGTTTAGTATCTCTCATTTGATTTCCTCAAATTTCTGGGAGCAATATAGGACGTTCAAATGCTTGGATTGAAGGATATCGGAAAGGATATCAGTGAAGGTAAGAATGTTGCTAAAAATCAGCAACAAAAAAGGAATTGTCAATGCTATTAGCAAATTTTATGAAACCTTGTGCCGCTACTACTATTTCACTGTCCCACTTTGAGCTTTCATCTAAAACACTCCGAAAGAACTCAAGGAATGAAGTGCGATGTTCCTTCACTGTGTGAACAAGACTAGATAAAAAATTCCACAGTGTTTGGAGCATTTCTAGGCATTCTCTTTGCTGTTAATTCTTTCAGTTCATGAGATCGTTTAGAGGACTTGTGAAAAAATTATCCTAATCCAGTTAAAGTCTGAAAAATATTCTACATTCCTCGATGCAGGAAATTGACTGAGACAAAATCAGATTAAACTTGTGACTAAAGCAATGGATAAATAAGACCTTCGGAAAGAGTTCTTGTACTTTGGTTCTTAATCCACTTGTGTGGCCGGTCATCACAGCTGCTCCGTCGAACGTTTGTGCAACCAACCTGTAGTTTCAGTCAAACTCAGTAACAATGTTTTTCACATGTTCAAGCACACCACTGGTTGTTCCATCTGCGCTGACATCAGTGAAGGAAAGGAATCTTTCGTGAACTTTACCACTTTCAGAATCAACGTATCTCAGAGTAGTTGATAGTTGAGACAAATTCATAATGTCTGAAGTATCTTAAAAAAGAAGGCCAACAAAATTAGCGTCTTTTGCTTCCGACTTCACTTTTTTCCAAAACTACATTACTGACAGCCCTTATTAAGTCATTTTGTATCCGGTTTGAAGTTCCGCGAAACACAGTTGATGTTTCTAGGTGTGTACATAACGTCGCATCGCAAGTGGCGAGTAAGTTCAATGCACCCAAATAAGCAACCCTGTTCAAAGAATCTCCACCCTCAGAATGACCATGGAATGGACGTGCGTAGCTAAAAAGCACACAACATTAATCAATCGCTTGATCCACTCTGTGTTTCTTTCGAACGGTCTCATTATATTGGACAGTGCTTGCACGCAATTGAGCATCAAGCTGAATATCACTTCTAGATTTTCCAAACGTTCTCAGCGGTAACAGTGCAGAAATGTGTGACTGCGATTTCTCATGCTTTTCAATGGCATTGCGCAAGTTACTCAGATTATCATAACCAGTGTCAGACCAAACAGTTAAGTCTTCGTGCAAAGAGTAAACATGGCCACCAAAACATTTTATTAAATTTGGAACTTCCAGCAATCCATTCTGTTTTTTTGTACTGTGAAGTTTCGAAATTACGAACGTACTCTTGATTTTTGTTTCTATGCGTCCCTTTAAGGTTGGGCATCTCTGGAGGAGGTTTTCCAGACTGAACAATTTCTAGTTTCTCACATAAGCTCCTAAAACGGAACGGTTTGCCCAACACTTGTTCAATCACACAAATTGAGTCAGCCATCGTAAATACACTGACTGACAGTGACAATGCAACACCAAGGAGGAGTGGTTCGAAAGGGATGAAAGTTGGGGAAAAAACAGAGATGGCACGGATGAATAATTGATGTTTATTTCAAATCGATATGCAGGTTACACAATGCGCACGGCATCGACTCAGTAGGATGTAGGACCACCGCGAGCGGCGATGCACGCAGAAACACGTCGAGGTACAGAGTCAATAAGAGTGCGGATGGTGTCCTGAGGGATAGTTCTCCATTCTCTGTCAACCATTTGCCACAGTTGGTCGTCCGTACGAGGCTGGGGCAGAGTTTGCAAACGGCGTCCAATGAGATCCCACACGTGTTCGATTGGTGAGAGATCCGGAGAGTACGCTGGCCACGGAAGCATCTGCACACCTCGTAGAGCCTGTTGGGAGATGCGAGCAGTGTGTGGGCGGGCATTATCCTGCTGAAACAGAGCATTGGGCAGCCCCTGAAGGTACGGGAGTGTGACCGGCCGCAGCACATGCTGCACATAGCGGTGGGCATTTAACGTGCCTTGAATACGCACTAGAGGTGACGTGGAATCATACGCAATAGCGCCCCAAACCATGATGCCGCGTTGTCTAGCGGTAGGGCGCTCCACAGTTACTGCCGGATTTGACCTTTCTCCACGCCGACGCCACACTCGTCTGCGCTGACTATCACTGACAGAACAGAAGCGTGACTCATCGGAGAACACGACGTTCCGCCATTCCCTCATCCAAGTCGCTCTAGCCCGGCACCATGCCAGGCGTGCACGTCTATGCTGTGGAGTCAATGGTAGTCTTCTGAGCGGACGCCGGGAGTGCAGGCCTCCTTCAACCAATCGACGGGAAATTGTTCTGGTCGATATTGGAACAGCCAGGGTGTCTTGCACATGCTGAAGAATGGCGGTTGACGTGGCGTGCGGCGTGCGGGGCTGCCACCGCTTGGCGGCGGATGCGCCGATCCTCGCGTGCTGACGTCACTCGGGCTGCGCCTGGACCCCTCGCACGTGCCACATGTCCCTGCGCCAACCATCTTCGCCACAGGCGCTGCACCGTGGACACATCCCTATGGGTATCGGCTGCGATTTGACGAAGCGACCAACCTGCCCTTCTCAGCCCGATCACCATACCCCTCGTAAAGTCGTCTGTCTGCTGGAAATGCCTCCGTTGACGGCGGCCTGGCATTCTTAGCTATACACGTGTCCTGTGGCACACGACAACACGTTCTACAATGACTGTCGGCTGAGAAATCACGGTACGAAGTGGGCCATTCGCCAACGCCGTGTCCCATTTATCGTTCGCTAGGTGCGCAGCACAGCGGCGCATTTCACATCATGAGCATACCTCAGTGACGTCAGTCTACCCTGCAATTGGCATAAAGTTCTGACCACTCCTCCTTGGTGTTGCATTTGCTCTGTCAGTCAGTGTATCACGGTAGATGAAACTAAGAAGGAATTATATTTCACTAAATACTTCTACATAAGTACACAATTACGCACTCACGACACAGGCTAATTATAAATCCTGTCCATGTAGCATGTTATTATTGGGAAAATTGTCCGACTCGTTGGCTGAATGGTCGGCGTACTGGCCTTCGGTTCAGTGGGTCCCGGGTTCGATTCCCGACCGGGTCGGGGATTTTAACCTTCATTGGTTAATTCCAACGACCCGGGGGCTGGGTGTTTGTGCTGTCCCCAACATCCCTGCAACTCACACACCACACATAACACTATCCTCCACCACAATAACACGCAGTTACCTACACATGGCAGATGCCGCCCACCCTCATCGGAGGGTCTGCCTTACAAAGGCTGCACGCGGCTAGAAATAGCCACACGAAATTATTATTATTATTATTATTATTAGGAAAATCATTAGAACGTACGCTCCTACAAACACGCCACATGGTCCACT
Organism: Anabrus simplex; assembly: GCF_040414725.1. Taxonomy (NCBI): domain Eukaryota; kingdom Metazoa; phylum Arthropoda; class Insecta; order Orthoptera; family Tettigoniidae; genus Anabrus; species Anabrus simplex. Next base: position 157,566,013 of record NC_090273.1, on the reverse strand, counting down.
TCAATGCTGGTACCTACTACTAGGCAAATTTTTCTCGCACTGTTGCATTAAAAAAACTAATTTTCAATTCTAAAATGAACTAGATACTCGTATTTTTAAAACGTTCTTCACTGCTATCAGTTGTTACTCGCAAGAGCTGTTTCAGCAATAAACCAAATCACAGTAAATAAACGTATCATAAACCCGCTCAAAGCTGCTTCACACCGCTGCACCATGCGATCAAGCAGAGCAGAGTTGAGTTGTCGGCTTACCAAGCTCGCTTACTGGCGCGGTTGCTACGCATGCGTCAACTTGAACTCAACGCTGGGCGAGCCAAGCGGTAGGAATGTCGCGTACCCTCGCTACTGCAGAAATTTGCACTGCAGAAATTATTTGCTACATACTGCAGAAAACCATACTGCAGCAAATGGTGTTATATTTAAAAAAAGTATTGCCAACTGACAAGATAACTTGAATTGTTGCACTTACAGTTGAATTAGTGCTTACATTGCTTCTCAAGTCCAACGGGTAAACCCGGCCTAGCCTACATATCCACAATGCACGCTACTGCTTAAAATATTGGGGGATTAAATATTAGGTCTCCCCATAAACTATCACTTCACTCATCGTGAATAAAGTTATTCATAGCCTAGATTGTATTACCTCATTCCCCTACTTTAAATACCGATTTTCATTAAATACTCTGCAGCCATTTGCTTGTGTGCCCGTACAGAGGGACATGACTGAAAATTAAAAATGCATTTCCCTGTTGCTGTGGACACGACCGATACAGAAATGCCGTTCTGTTTGAATTCTGGCCAATGTACAGACAAAACTCTTATTCTATATACAGTGGTGGTCAAAATAATAGAGCCACCTGGCAAAGGTTTAGAATAAAGTGCAAATTTATTACTAGACATGTTTGTACTATGATGGAAACAAAATTTTACGTTGTACAGGAACCATTACAATAGAGTCACAATGTACCACAGTCAGTTATATAGATAACACAACTGAAACTAATCAATAATATTCAAAATTATACCAGACCACAGGGTCCAAAAAATAGAGCCAATTGACACAAATATTTTGTACTTGATCTAAGTCTTATGAAATTTACAGGAACAGTCGTTTTTGCATAGGAGTGCATTAGTACTTCGTGGTGTAACCCTTATTTTTGAGGATTTCCCTGCACCTCTTACGCACTGAGTCGACTAAACGCCTGCATTCGTCGCTGCTGATCGCATACAAGGCTCTCTGGATTTCTTCCCAAAGTTTATCTAAAGACGTAGCTTTTGAGCGGTCAATTCTCTTGTCTACGATCTCCCATAAGTTCTCGATGGATAATGCGTCAGGGGATTGAGGTGGCCACTCTAATACTTCGATATGGTGATATTGAAAAAACTGCCTTATGATCCTTGCAGTATGGTTTGGATCGTTATCGTGCTGAAATTTCCATTTCAGCGGCATTTCCTCTTCAGCATAAGGCAGCATCACATTTGCTAAGATGTCGTTGTACATTTCTGCGTTCATTATGCCGTTGATACGGTGTATTGGACCAAGGCCATACCATGAAAAACATCCCCATACCGTAACACTTCCGCCACCGTATTTCACAGTTTTTAAAGTGTACTTGGGATTAAATTCCTGGTTTGGTGGGCGGCGCACATAGACTTTTCCGTCTGAGGCAAACCTATTATACTTGGATTCATCGGACCAAAGGATGTTCCTCCACCAAATATTGGGTTTGTGTTCATTTCTCCGGGCGAAGGCCAACCTTTTCCGAACATTAGCTTTTGAAACATGTGGCTCCTGTCTCGCAATGCGCCCATTCAATTTTGCGGATCTCAGTCGTCTTTGAATCGTTGAATTTGATGGTTGAACATCATTTTTGTCGCTAAACAAAATGGCTTTCAGTCGTGGTGGTGACAAAAATGGGTTTCTTTACTTCCCTAGTGATGAGTCTGTCTACGCGAGGAGTAGTTACACGAGGTCGCCCCCTGTTCCCCACCTGCGGCTTTGTTTGTTTTGCCAGTCTAATAGCGTTCTGGACTCGTTTTCGCGAAACGTGTAAATCTTTGGCTATTTGATTCATGGATATCCCACTTTTGAACATCCCGAACATTACTATACGACCATCATCACTTGTATGCTCTGCTCTGCCCATCTAGAAGAATGTAAACAAAACCAAACGTCAGTTTACATACAAAATAATATTGAGTGGAGGTTTGTTGACAAATAATATCGCTAGCCCCCAAAACAACTGCAAAAAATCAATTTGAACGGGACTTCTGTAAAACGGCTCTATTATTTTGACCCATAAGATTCTTACCTTTATGCCTCTTTTCGCACATCTAGCTCAAACGCTTCCTTTCGCACGACTACAGACAGCAGCGACGTCTTCCCTGATATCGTCTAAAAGGGACTGACAACACGGCACTCGTGGAGATTTTGCGAACTAATAGATATCCTAGTTCTTAATCTCGTCAATAGAGGCGGTTCTATTATTTTGACCGCCACTGTATATTGATACGCAGCACGGCGGAGGTGGTGAGAGCTGGTGGCTATTGTGGTGATTGTTCTAAGAGGAAGTACAACAAGGGAACCTTCCTCTGTATGACGCTAATCAGAGAGAAAAGATGGAAGGGATCCGACACTTCGAAAAATGAACGTATGGGCCAATGCAAGGCAGGGCCACGAAGAGCGTGAAAATAAAAGAATGCGTAGGCCTCGAGTGCTCTAGTACCGACGGCGTCGGAAAAGAACAAGAGTTGACCCATGGAGGTAGGTAAGATAGATGGAAGTGAGGAGCTTGACACAAGCAAGTGGTAGCAGTACGAGCACTCAGCTAAGAGCCCCATGGTCGCCAACCCACGCTACGAAGTTAAGAGCTCTTGGAGTCCCATTTAGTCGGCTTACGACAGGCAGGGGATACCGTGTCTGTTATTCTACCACCCCCACCTACAGAGGGTTGTAGGTACTGGTAGTGACGCGGCACCGGCACCAGGAAATGTACGAGATATTGCAACACAAGTCTGTACCCAAAAAGGAGGGTAGCCTGCACATTCTCCAAATGTTGGATACCTTGGTTTATTCAAATTTCAACACAACGTGGTGAAGGCATTTTTGCTCGTAGTAACATGTGAGGTGTAACAGCTTAGCATACCTCGCTGATATCCTGCCGAAGGTGACAAAGATTTTCAGGCTCCTGTGCAAAAGTTACCTGCTTTAAGAAGTCAAATGGTGTGAGATCGAGTGACCCGGCGCGTCAGGGAATGAGACTTCTCCTTATTAGGCCTTTTCTAGGATATGATGCAAGCAGATGATTCCGTAAGCTGTAACACCGACATTCGTAATCGGTAGAGCCGTGGGACGTTCTGCAGCAACTGTGGGAGGGAATGTGGCGTTGTCCTGTCCAATGGCCTTCGAAGGAATGTCGCCCGATTAGGTAGAAGCGCAGAATTTTACTGCATCTGACTGACATGCGTCCTTCCTTAGCCAACGGGCCTCCTGTATATTGTCCCGAATTACACGGTCAGTGCTGTGATATCGTGACTTCTCGGAAAACAGGATTGTTGACAACATTTCTGCAGCATTCCACACACTGCGTAAAACTTGTTACTGGAGCATCGTAAAGCTGCTGAGGGTACGGGAGAAATGTATTGGTATGACCAACGACCGACGTGAAGTTTATATTGTTAACTAGCGAATGTACCCGTGCTTCGCTACGGTATTCTACATTGTATTCGAATATCGAAGTAAATAGTGTGCATGCAGTAAATAAGATTGTTTTAAAATTGCATGTCTCTTAGCGTTATCCGAGAAAGAGCATGGGGAGGTCCCCGTACGTTGTTTCCAATGTAAAGTGTTTGTTATGGATTTGTGATATAACGGCAGGCTCACTTGCCTACTGCCATTCACAATCGAGTTGGGAAGTTTACATTATAATTGCAGGCCCCATTGCCTACTATGCGGGCAGAATCGATTTGGGGAGTTTTCGTTAAAATGGCAGCCCCCCTTTCCTACTTCCAGACAGATTACAGTTTTTATTATAATGGCAGGCAATTACCCTACTATCACTCGAAATTGAGTTGTGCAGTTATCATTATAATGCCAGGCCCATTTTCCTACTTCCAGCCAGCTTACTGCCAGTCACACCAAGTTGGTGAGTTTCCATCAAAATAGCAGGCCACTATGCCTAATGCCAGTCACATTTTAGATGAGGACATTTCTTTATAATGGCGGGCACCCTTGCCTACTGCCAAACACAATCAGGTAGGGGAGTTTTAAACAAAACTGCATGCTCACTTGCCTTCTGCAAGTCAAATCGAGAAGTGAACTATTCATAACAATTGTAGACCTTCCTTACTAATGACAGTTACACAGGAGTTGGAGAAGGAACCCTTTCATACTGCCAGTCAAAGTCGGTGTGGGGAGTACTGATTACAATATCAGACCCACCCTTTCTCGATCGCTACAAATCGACATCAGTGAATATATATAGATCGATATACGAAAGTATATGCGTGTTTACAATATTGAAGACCTTCATTTACAGATTAACTGCTACTAAACTTACGTCATATCGACAAAGGATTATACCTAAAGACACGCCGGATTTAGTGGCCTAAATGGCTGGTCCTATGATATGTCATCTATTCTTGGGTCAGATTGAGTTAGAAACGTGGAACAGAGTAACGTTCTTGTAAGATTATCTCACATTACATTACTTTTCGTATAATTATGTGACAGCTACATACATAGCATTTGGCTCATATATGGCTACTGGGTGGGCCAATTTTCGTGAAGAGTTTGATGATTCTGTATTTCATATAAGTAATCGAAGGTATGAATTATGCATGTGAAAATTCCAAATTGACTTAACATCCATTAATAGAGAAAAATCAAACGTAAAAGGGATACAGATACGGCAAAAAGTCATAAGACCAAGGTTGTAGATCATTCCAAATTGAACGGAGATTGTGCAATCTGTTATGTGATAGGAATTTCCGAAGGTCTGCACCATCATTAAAATTTCCTGCATATTTCGATATTCTTCGGGGATAAAAAGTGAAAAATTTAATGATCTTGGATGTTTTCCGTTCGTTACAGGCTAAAACGTATAATTTTGTCAAATTTCAATTATCTTCTTTTTCTTCTGGCAGATTATGCCGCAATCTGGATTTTGGGCGAGGCGGGTAAAAATTAGGACTTTCAGGAAACTAAACCAAAAATTATGGAGGTGGTCATTATTACCCCTTAAACGGAAAGCTGTACGAAAATTTCGCCAAAATAGTCAGTGTAGAGGCAAACAGTCGTTACGATTTGATTTATATAGATAAGGAATCTGCTCCATGTAAAACACCTTTTGGGCTATGTCCGCTGGACTTAACCTGCAAAACTCACCATTCATGATATCTCCCTTATTAATCCTCCTTACGAAAAAATGCACATGAAGAAAAAGTTTTAGAGGTGGAATTCCATCACGTTTGGTCGATTTCCAGTCAGGTTGGTCTTGTTCTGTATACATTGTGGAAGAGTAAAATCACCATATCGGTTCCCTATAAACCGCCAGTCCATTCCGGAACATGAAATATTATTTACGTTTAAAACCTACCTTTGGACAGGTGGATGCTAAATATAAATTTTGGTTCGAATGTCTTCAGTAGTTTTCAAGTTGTAAGGAATACGCTTTACACGCACCCGCTCGTGAGTTAAGTCCGATGGGACTTGTACAGAAAAACGGTCCGTTAATGATGTTTCCCTTATTAGTCCTCGTATCGAAATGATGCACATGAGAAAAAAGGTTTAGAAATTAATTTCTACCAAGGCAGGTAGATTTAAATTAACGTTGGTTGTGTATATTTTGTGGAAGTGCAAAATCACTGTTTCGGTTTCGTATAAACCCCCACTCAGTTCAGGAATTTAGAAACAATATTTGCCCTAAAACCTATCAAGGACAGGTGTATTCTAAATATGAGTCTTGGTGGAAATACATCCAGTAGTTTGTAGCACTCTCGTACATACGGCGTAATTAAGGAAGAAAATAATACAGTTAAGAAAGTTGAAAGTAATAGAAAATGGATTATAACTGAGGACAGTCGGATAACGACAAATATGTAAATGCCAAGTTAATGTATTGGAAAATCAAATGCCCCTCAATAAATTATGCTAGTGTGAGTTATGGGTATAATAAAGCGGTAACAGAGGAGAAATTTAGGTCCATTGATTCCTAGGTAAACAAATAATAAGAAGATGACTAATGGTGTTATTACTTAATCTATTCGAGGGCGGTTATAATATCCAACGATATTCCGCCAATATCCCGCAGATAGGCCGATTGACGCCTCTCTTGCCTTCTACCCAAGGAACAACCACGAATTTAAAAGCATGATGAGGAAAATGGCAATACGTTACTTCCCTGCCGGCATGCAGTCAGAGACGTTGCCATGGTAACCTGTAGGTTCGTTGTCGGTCTGTCGGTCACTCAATGCAGAGCATGATACCAGCGGAAAATTGTAAATTTCTCCGTCATGTGAAGAGTAAGGTAAATTATGAACATAACGAAAGTTGTTTATAATGAAGAGACGTTTCACGTACGTTAAACGAAGTTTACAGAAAATCAATAGTATAAGAGAAAATGGGGGGAAACCATTCTGGCTTTCCTATAAACCCCCCGTCTGTTCAAGGATTTTAAAATGATATGCATATTGAAACCTTCCCCGGTATGAGTATACTCTAAATATGAAGTTTGGCTGAGATCTATTCAGCCGTTTCAACGTGATTGTGGAAAAACCATTCTGGTTTTCCTATAAACCCCCCGTCTGTTCAAAGATTTTAAAATGATATGCATATCAAAACCTTTCCCGGGATGAGTATACTCTAAATATGAAGTTTGGCTGAGATCTATTCAGCCGTTTCAACGTGATTGTGGAAAAACCATTCTGGTTTTCCTATAAACCCCCCGTCTGTTCAAAGATTTTAAAATGATATGCATATCAAAACCTTCCCCGGGATGAGTATACTCTAAATATGAAGTTTGGTTGAGATCTATCCAGCCGTTTCGACGTGATGGTGGAAAAAACATTCTGGTTTTCCTATAAACCCCCCGTCTGTTCAAAGATTTTAAAATGATATGCATATCAAAACCTTCCCCGGGATGAGTATACTCTAAATATGAAGTTTGGTTGAGATCTATCCAGCCGTTTCGACGTGATGGTGGAAAAAACATTCTGGTTTTCCTATAAACCTCCGTGTATTCAAAGATTTTAAAATTATATGCATATCGAAACCTTCCCCGGGATGAGTATACTCTAAATATGAAGTTTGGTTGAGATCTATCCAGCCGTTTCGACGTGATGGTGGAACAGACAAACAGACAAACAGACAGACAAACAGACAAACAGACAAACAAACAGACACGAAACGTAAAAACCACCGATTCGGTCTTGAGTTGACCTAAAACGGATAAATATCTGAAAAATTGGCAAAACAAAAGAAATTACAGACAGCGGACCCCCTACAATTTTATTTATATAGATATAGATGTTAGTGTGGCGGCATGTATTCGCGGTAGAGGGTGTGAATGCATATCAAGAAAGAATTGGAATACTGTATATGAAGAGCCAATTTCCAATAGGTGTTTTCAATTAGCTTTACGTGCAACCGACACAGATAGGTCTTACGGCGACGATGGGATGGACGTGAGAAGGAAGCGGCGATGGCGTTATTTAAGGTACAGGTGAGTAAATGAGAAACTACGAAATACATTTCCAACAGCGTGTGACGTCCGCCATAACTTCAATATTCCAATATCTTTGCACCATTTTGGTTCTTAGAACCACAATTAATGTTCCATCCCTCTGTGTGTGGGAGTGGTAGAAAACGAGCCTTGGTGTCCCTTCCTGCCTCTCGTTCCCTTGTGGGTGGTGGCGGTAGAGTAAGACGCGTGGTACCCCTTGACTGTCGTTTCCCTGTGGGGGGTGGTGTTAGAGTAATACTCATTGCTACCACTTACTTATACCAGGCTCCTCACTTTCATCTGTCCTCTCCGACCTTCCTTGGTCAACCTTTGTTCTTTTTCGACCCCGACGGTATTATGTATGAGGCCCAGGGAGTCCTTCATTTTCCCGCCCTTCGTGACCCTTGTCTTTCTTTGGCCGATTGTTCATTTTCCGAAGTATTGGATACCTTCCATTTTTTAGCGGTGATTACTGTTAAGACAGGATGGTTGCCCTGTTGTACTTCCTTTTAAACAATAATCATCTCCACGACCTGATTGTGTCCCATCCATAATGGAAATTATTACGAATTTAGGGTACCGATTCAGGGAGTGTTACTGTATGTCCTTATGTTTCTGTTTCCTTTAGTCTCATTACTTAGTGGACAAACATAAGTCATGTCCATCTCCGTGGATAAGTGATTGGCTTTCGACTATAGGACCCGAATTCGATTTTGTGCGGCTCGGGGATTTTAAGCTTCGTTAGTTAATTCTGATGGATCGTGCCCTGGGTGTGTGTGCCGGCTTCAACGTTAATTAATTATAGATTCGCCCCCACACTCACCAAGGCGTGTATTAGACGTAACTCGAAAGACCACCAGCAGATCTCTCCACACGCCTTTATTATTATAACATACGCCATCAAAACTTATCTGATACAAAACATTGCTGTTCTCACGCCTGTTTCTGCAGGTTATTGTACTTCAGTTAATATACAGCACTTTGTGTTAATTATTACTTAATTAAGTCTGTTTTACGTCGGACCGACACAGATCTTATGGTGATGGTGAGATATGAAAGGGCTAGGAATGGGAAGCAACCGACTGTGGCCTTTAACAAGGTACAGCCCCAGCATTTTCCTGGCGTGAAAACAGAAAAACATCTTCACGGCTGCTGAATGCGCCGCTAACCGCACCGCTAACTCTCTCGGTAGCATGAGAGACATGGTGTGATGAACGTGGTGTCCCAGCTGAGCCTGGCCTTGCTTAATCTCCCCATCCTCTTCTTTCAAGCCAGACGCGCAGTACGGCGGTGGTGGTGATAGCTGATGGCTATTGTGGTGATTGTTTTAAGAGGAAGTACAACAAGGGAACCATTCTCTATATAACACTAATCAGAGAGGAAAAATGGAAGGGATCTGAAAATGAAGACATCGCACAAAGATTGATCCGCCACAAAGGGCACGAAAGTGAAAGACTCCCTACCCCTCGCAAAGCGAATATCGTCCGGGTCTGAAAATAACAAGTGTTGACCAAGGGAGGTCGGACAGGATAGGTGAAATTGAGGGGCCTGGCACAAGTAAGTGGAAGCAATCCCAGGATTCAGCTAAGGTCCCCGTGGACATCAACCCACGCTCCAAAGTTCAAAAGCCCTTGGGGCCTCCTTTCGATGCCTGTTATGACAGGCAGGGGATGCCGAGTGTGTTATTCTACCGCCCTCAGGCACAGGGGGCGTAAAAGTAAAGAGAAGTAAGAGTTTGCGTTCTTGGTTACACTAGTTCTCGGGAAATATGGACCAGTCAGGTGATCCCCCAAAATTCCACACCAAACATTCACTCCCTATCGGACTTGATGGGCCTGTCGTACCCAGTGGGGATTGTCCGGACTTAAAGTAGTGTATGTTGTGGCGATTGACGTTCCCGTTGTTGCGGAAGCGCGCTACGTCGCAGAACAAGATATTCGTTACGAATGCTGCATCATTGTCCAGCCTGCCTAACAGCCACTAGCAGAACTCCATTCGAGCTTCGAAATCACGTCCATGGAGCTCTCGGTGTAGCTCAAGATGGTATGGGTGAAATTTATATTCATGCAGTATTCGCCAGACGGACGGCTGGGTGGTGTTCACCTGTCGTGCAATCGCCCTGGTACTGATGTGTGGATTATTACGAGCTGCCTCCAGAAAGGCCTCTTCTGTTTTACCCGATGTAACGGTCCTATCGCGGGATGGTGGCTGGTTGGAATTCGCGCCTGTTGTCTTTGAGCGTCTTTCAAAACGGCGGGAGTCGCCTGTCAGTACAGACATAGTGCGTTTCACGAGTTTTGTCTTGCTTCCCCATCAATGATGAGCATTTCAACGTATTCCTCTGTGGAAAACATGCCGAATAACAGTACAGATTACAGTACATTCAGACTCTGACCAGCGGAGTATGCGCGCCCTGCGCATTCTTCTGTTTGAATTTGGCAAACGTGGGCCTGCGTTTACGTATTCAAACATCATACCGACACAAAACTATTTGAACGATGCATGATTCGAACCACTGGTGGCACATTCCGTTGATTGCTAGGCGAACGCCTAACCACATCCGCTAAGCTACACTGCTGCAAACATGCTGGTTGTACCACGATAGGAGAGTACATATGCCATCCTGTTCCGTGTTTAAGACATTAACTACTGGACCATTGTCCGACTCGTTGGCTGAATGGTCAGCGTACTGGCCTTCGGTTCAGAGGTTCCCGGGTTCGATTCCCGGGCGGGTCGGATACTTCAACCTTCATTGGTTAATTCCAGTCGTCCGGGGGCTTGGTGATTGTGCTATCCCCAACATCCCTGCATCTCACGCACCACACATAACACATTCTTCACCACAATAACATGCAGTTACCTACTCATGGCAGATGCTAGCAATAGCCACACGAAATTGTTATTTACTGCACTGTCACCTAGTTTTATGCATTGATACCCCTCTTCGTTACACCCGGTCACGGGGCATTACACATTAACATGGTTACATGGTAAAAGGAAGTAGCTACATCATTTCAACGCGTCATGTTTTGCGAACGGATGATATAACATTTCGCTAGGGTTCAGAATCGTGTGAAAAATGTGCTCACTGAACATCAGTACTATACAGAACGCCTGCAAGGGAATAGCACCCCTATAGCCATGCGTTCGTTAGTTGGGCCGCAGCAAGACATTTCAGAATATGGCGAGTAAAAACCGCAATCATACATATTGTATTTTGACGTGAACAATTTGTATGGATTAGCTATGCAACCGTTTCTTCCAACGGGCGGGTTTCATTTGGTAGAGAACGTCGGGAATTTATTTATTTATTTATTTATTTATTTATTTATTTATTTATTTATTTATTTATTTATTTATTTATTTGGGAAACCAAAACAGCTAGAAGCCGAATTACAGAGTTCCGCAATGAAATACATATTTACAATAGAGTAGCACAAGGCAAGCATAAAGAAAAGTGGAAGAATAATGACGAAAAAACATCTAACGATAAATATAGAGGAAAAAATTAAAAACTAACATAATTAGAGACACAACATAACAAAAACAAAAATAAAGGCTAAAGAAACGAGAAAAATTGTTGAACGTAAAACGAAGAGAAGAACTTATAGCTAGGCACAGTAAGATAAATACAGACATAACACTTAAGTAATGGTATAGCACAGTAAAAAATAAATATTATATTATGTACAAAGGAGAGGACAGCAATGAGAAGAGAAAAAAAGGTATATGAAGAAAATGAACTAGGTTAAGTTAAGGAAGAATCGATTAAAGGAGGCATACGAAGAAAAAACTTCCAAGTTCCTGTCAGAAGATAAAGAGTTAAGGAGGGTTGGTATGCGGATAAATAAACTTCTTTGAACGAGAGAGAGGCGGGAATACGGAATATGAAGGGGCGTATTAATCCTGGTTTTGCGAGTTGGAACATGTATGGAAAAGAAGGATGCAGTTTCAAGAGAACGAAATAAACCGTTAACAGCGTTATATAGGAATCTAAGGTCGGCTACTTTCCTGCGACTAGATAACGGGTGAAGGTTTAACTTGTCTAGTATCTGATTACTGCTCAAGTTTCGACAATCAGATACTCTGGCTCTAACAATGGCACAGAAGAATGACTGCACGCGGTCAATATGATTCAGATTAGTGGGTGAAGAGGTAGACCAAATGGGAGACGCGAATTCAATAATCGGTAGGATGCAAGATACATAGTAGGCTCGGAGGGCGTGGATATCGGTGATGTCAGAAAATCTATACACCAAACCGAGAAATGGCATTGCTCGCGCGGTTATCTTTTGTATATTGGGGACAAATAACAATTTACTGTCAAACATCACTCGTAAGTCATTTTGTTCTGCTAGAGTTAGGAACGGGTTACCGAGGAGGGAGTATTTACTGAGAATAGGGGATTTACGAAGCGTGATCGAAATAGAGGAACACTTAGTAGGATTAGGCTTAAGACGCCATGTGGAGCACCATTCAGAGAGTGAATTAAGCCCACTCTGTAAGGAGTTTACGTCAGATAAAGAATCTATTTGTTTGAATATTTTACAGTCATCTGCAAATAGTAGAATTTCACAAGAAACGGAGGATATAGAATTAATGAGATCGTCAATAAATAAGACAAAAAGAAGCGGACCTAGGACACTGCCCTGTGGGACGCCAGAATGTACCATAACAAGAGTCGAACTGAACCCATCAAGAACCACACGCTGAGTTCTGGTATTGAGGAAGCTCCGCAGGAGAGTTAGCAAGCGACCATGGATATTAAAACGTTCTGAGAGTTTATAGGAAAGAAGTGCGTGGTCTACGGTATCAAAAGCCTTAGCAATATCAATGTAGCACACGTCCAGTTGAGAACCGGCGTTAAGAGCAGATGTTGCACGATGGAGAAGAACAGCCAGATTAGTTAGGCAGGAGCTACCAGGAAGAAAACCATGCTGCTGGGACGATATATAAGGAAGTGTGAAAGAAAGAAGGCGCTGGTGGATAATCTTTTCACAGATGAGCGACAGAGTGGGTAATATAGAAATCGGACGATAGTTTCTGACATCAGACCTCTTTCCACTTTTAAAAACCGGAGTGATGTTAGCGATTTTCCAGTCGTCAGGAACGTAGCCGGCTAAGAAGCAACGGTTAAATATAACAGCAATAGGATGGGCAAGAGTCGTAGCGGTATTCTTAAGGAAGACAGGACTGAGACCATCCGGACCAGTAGGTTTATTTTCTGGGAGGGAGGAAAGTAACGAATAGACTTCTGACTCAGAGGTGGAAAGATTACTGAGACTATGAGAAGGAACAGAATCAATAGACGGAAAATCTGGGAACTGAACAGGTGCAACAAAATTAGACGCAAAGTAATCGTTGAAAATTTCCGGTCTATTACTACCACTGGCTAAATTATCACCCCAAGTCACTGTGTCTGGCACACGCTTTGTATTTTTCCTGCTGTTTATCAGAGACCAGAATCTTTTACTATTACTTCTCACTTCTAGGCAGGCAGAGTTTATGTAGTCCTGGTAATCCCGTTTTAGAAGCTGTTTATGGTGTTTGCGAAGGTCAGAAAAAGTTTTATAGCTGGCTTCAGAAGGTGACCTTTTCCAGTCTTTCCAGGCTTTCGTTTTATTAATTTCTGCAATTTTGGTGTCACTTTTCTTCCAAGGTGGGCATCTGGCGGATGTTTTACGAGTGGGAACAAGGTCACGGATCATAGCACGAGTCCAGTCATAGAACAGGTCTACTGCTTCTTGCACTTCACCCACTCGCAGCAAGTGCCAGGGTAGAAGAGAGAGGGTGTGATTGACAGCCTGCCAATCAACCTTTCGCCACAAGGGTACGCAGTTCCTGGTAAAGGGTCGATGACATTTCGGGGGGCGGGGAGGGGCAACAGAGAATGTTGCCTCTACAGACTTGTGGTTCGATTTAAAAATATTTCGTCCCACAGAAATAACGGAAGGCTCAACGGAGCAGAGCAGGTAGTCAAGAAGACTATCCCCGCAGATGTTCTCAAGGACGTACTGTTGGAGGCCTAGGCCCGTAATATAATGGTCGAGATACCACTTGTGAAGGCTATTAGAAGGGACACCATGAGCAGGGGAATTCCAAGAAATAGAGAGGTTAAAGTCGCCTAATATAATTACATTAGGATTCAGATTAATAGCTTTCATTACAGAAGAGAGAAAATTTTCAGAATAATTGAGGGTTGATCGAGGTGGCCTGTAAAAACAAGCAAATAGATATTTGGAATGCTGAAATTTCACTTCTACCCAAATGGCTTCGGAGTCACTACTTAAATCAGTACGTTGGTTAGCATGCCATTTGGATTTAACGGCCAGGAGAACTCCCCCGCCCCGAGATCCACGGTCCGTTCTGAAAATGGAAAACTCTTTGGAAAGAGGGATTTCCGTGTCTGAACCAAAGTCAGTTAACCAACTTTCAGAGAAGGCGACAATATCGAAAGAAGATAGTTCTTGTAGGTAGAGCTCACAGTCAGTAATTTTGTTTTTAAGAGAGCAGATATTCTGATGGTAAACTGAGATCGCACTATCCGCCGCGGGTCCCGGGTTTATCTCCACATCACCAGCTAACAGTAGGAATGTTAACAACAAACTTAAAGTAGACCGTGAAGAAAACCGAGATAATTTACTGGAGGCTGGAATCGAAGCTGGTGCTACAAGAATGCAAGGGAGGTTTGCAGTCGGCAGTGAAGGAAAATGAAACTGACGAACGGCAGTCAACCAGTTTCCAACCTGAGGTATATTCAGTCTTGAGATGGCGAGTCGTATACTTCCGGCAAGGGAGGCCTGGGTACGCCAGCAGCCGCCGTAGCACGTGGAATAAAAACAAAGCCGTTTATATTGAACAGACTTACTTCCGAGCATTTCACAACACATGGAATCACTGGCTGGATCATCTAGATGAACATCACTATATTCTTTAGCGCACACTACTTGTTTTGACACTAAAACTCCTTAAAGAACACACAGTTACTCGCTGCCATCTTGACATTATGAATGGAGGAGATGAAGCATGTAGGGTATATGGTGCAGGCACCTTTAATTTACCCCCCCCCCCCCAGGACTTCATGATAAACATACCCATCATCCCTTGTGCCCTGAAAAATCCACGAAATTAATGCGCACTCTTTACATCAAGGGACGGTATGTTCTTCATTATAGACTATTAAAACAGTGTGTAGCATTAAGCATGCAAGTAGCTCGCATCTACAGCAATTCCTCTTAATCAGAGCAATTCCATTTAATCAGAGCCCATGGTTAAAATGCTACATTGATATGAACATTGAGAAACCAAAGTTAGCAAAAAATGAGTTTGAAAAAAAGTTTCTACCGAGCTCGATAGCTGCAGTCGCTTAAGTGCGGCCAGTATCCAGTATTCGGGAGATAGTAGGTTCGAACCCCACTGTCGGCAGCCTTGAAAATGTTTTTCCGTGGTTTCCCATTTTCACACCAGGCAAATGCTGGGGCTGTACCTTAATTAAGGCCACGGCCGCTTCCTTCGCACTCCTAGCCCTGTCCTGTCCCGTCGTCGCCATGAGACCTATATGTGTCGGTGCGACGTAAAGTAACTAGCAAAAAAAAAAAAGTTTCTATAAATTAATGTAAGTAAAGCCTTTATTTTTCTTCCAGATCTACAGCGATGAGGCCTTATTGATCCATTAAGGGAGAAAAATAATAGTGCCCAACCTAGACAGCTTAAAATACTATACACATAGAATAATGCTCGTATAGTAAACATAGCTAACACTAAATGTGGAAAAACAAAGTTGCTGGAAATAATAACAATCAAATGTCCATGAGTCACTGTTATCTTTTCAGATATGAACAAAACCTCAAAAAATCTCAATCTTGCTATTAAGACCAGGGATAAACGAAAGCTAGTAGTACTGAAAATAATAATAATAAAATGTAAAAACTCAATATTGCTATTAAGGAAAGGGATAAAACGAAGACTAAAAGAACTATTGCAACAGGGTAATTCCATCTATAGACTGTATGGCATTATTGGCAATGTGAAACTAAAACTGGCAACATATAACTGAGCAGAGTACAGTGCTGTGTCGGGCTGAGTCTGCACTAGACCACTGACTGTTCCACTTCCGGCCGAGTTCGCACTCAGCACATTCTCTCTTAGACACTGACCTTTCTTATATTCTACTTATATTGCTAACCTGACTACGTGTTATCTCCACCGTAGTGCCGATGTGCAGTTATTACACTTCACATTTCTTTCTTGTTGATCACTCTTCAACCTCTATTAATTCACTATATTTGTTAACTTTAGAACCCATGCAACTCACCACCTTAAATGAAGCCATGTTCACTAACTGATAACTGGGATAACTAGGACCCCAGCTCATAAACCAACCGTCACCAGATATCATCTTTCTCCTTATCATCTGACCAATTTATCACACCCTCTTCCTCATTCACTACACACTTGACCACCTGGAAACTTCTCTTCTATCACACCCGTCGTTTACTCACTCTTAACATAGTTATGAATAACACGCACACACTCCACTATTATCGTGTATATAGCCATTTACTTCTCACTACACATTCACTTTTTGCTTCTTGTCACAATGTCTTCGTCTACTCTGTTCTTTTTGCCCCATAACTCTCTGAGGCTCAGACTTCTCCATCTCACTAGGGCACCTCTTGCTTCTTCTTCTTCTCCTTGCTTCCCAGTCGTGTTTTCACTTCGTTTGCTTACTCTTGTTACGTCCTGTGTTTCTACTCCCACAATCTCTCCCTGTATCCTTCTATCTTCTCTCCCACTGACCTCCGTCCTGGACTCCTTCGTTAATGCCCAGGTCTCCCTGGTTTCCTTCTTTATCACATTCCTCATTTCTGCCATTACCTCTCTGTTCGCTATGGTTAACAAATCTATCAAGTTACTTCCTTCATGCTGCGAGCTTGGTTCCTTTACCTTATTATCCTTGTTTCTTTCTTTGCCTCCATGTCCTTCATCCCCCACTTTACAGTCTCTGGCTTGTCTTTCCTCCAATCTCTTTCCCACTACTACTTCGTCATTCCTGTCATCTTCCATTTCTCGTAATTTCTTCGCATTCCACGTTCTAGTCCAAATACCGTTGGTCACTACTATTTTTTGACCCTTAATATGAGCTCTTAACCCCTGTAATTTAGCCCTGGCCAAATGTTTCTTCAGAGTGTTTATGTTCTTTACCCCTTCTCTACCAATGTCTTCTTTAATCCAAATTTTTGTACTCCGTATGTTATCTGCACTTCTTATCACTACTTCCGCCATCAAGGTGGAGAATAGCTTCAGTTTGATCGGTCTATCACCCCGTTTTTTACCTATCCTTTCTACATCATCAATATCGACTTCGCTAAAATTAATTCTCATCATTTTCTGGATGACTTCCACAACTTTGTATGTTGTCAGTACTTTATCTTCTGCTTTGTCTTCCGGTACTTATATATGAATAGGCATTTCTTCCTCCGTTCTCGGTTACAGTCTTCAATTTCCGCTCGCAACTTCACCACCTCTCCTTCCATCTCCCTTATTTTTGACTTGAGTGATATGATTTCTCTCTCGTTGGTTTCTACTCTACTCATTATCTCGTCTGTTTTTCCCTGTATCCACCTCCTTATATGCTCAAGTTCTTTCATTTGCTCTTTCATCATATTCTTAATCTGCTCAAACGGGCATACTTCTTGCACCACTTCTTTCACCACTTTTCTAATGATCTCCACGTCTTCCCAGTTCATGTTGCCACAAGAAGTCGGGCCGGGGTTTACCTCTACTCCTCCTATAACTAGTAATATCATAATCACCACTGCCGCCAATATCATCTCGTCCATCATTCTTGTTTCCATTATACTTCCTTTATTTCTAGCTATCTCCTTTTTCCCTTTCATCTGCCATCTTCCAATAGCCACACGATATTGATCCACGCCAATCATCTTCCTCTTCCCTCTCGAATTAATTTACTGCCCACCGTTCACATTCCACGCCGGCTCTCCTGACACCTCCACACAATACGTCTGTCACCGAACGCTGACTAGGTTAGACTGCTATAAATTAATGAATAACGCAATTGTCGGTCGTTCATTAATGAACGTAAGGAAGCTGCACGATATAAAATGGGACACATAGTGGAAGGGTCGTTTTGGTGCTTTACGTTGATCGCTAAAGCAAACTTCAAACGCCGTATCATAGTGGACGGTCAGTGTATGATTATCGAAATGAAAAACTTTGAATTCTTCACAATCATACGGTTTACATCGGGGTACAATTTTAGACGTCGCCGCCAACTGCCATAAAAATAAAGATAAAAAATAAAAATGAAGATAATTGCGGCCAGTATCCAGTAATCGGGAGATCGTGGGTTCGAGCCCCACTGTCGGCAGCCCTGAAGATGGTTTTCCGTGGTTTCCCATTTTCACACCAGGCAAATGCTGGGGCTGTACCTTAATTAAGGCCACGGCCGCTTCCTTCCACTTCCTAGGCCTTTCCCATCCCATCGTCGCCATAAGACATATCTGTGTCGGTGCGACGTAAAGAAAATAGCAAAAAAAAAAAATGAAGAGCCGTGAAAAAATAAGCAAAGGCATTGTTTTCCAGTACGACAAAGCAACAACCCACACGGTGCGCACAACCCACGCTTTGCTTCAACGTCTGCGATGCGAGATATGGAGGCATCCCCCATACAGTCCACATATTGCTCCATGTGATTTCCATTTTTCGGCAAGCTGAAACAACAACTGTGGGGATGAAGAGGTTTTCCAACGATAAGGAAGTTTACAGACTCGTTTTCAAATTGCTCCGTAACCAGGGAGCGGATTTCTATCGTCGAGTGATAGAACGATTTGTTGAAAGTTAAGACCGTTGTTTAGAGAAAATTGATGAATGTGTTGAAAAATAGTGTTATGCACTCGAGACCTAGGGGTCTTTAATTTTCACGCCCTTCGTGGCCATAGTCTTTCTTTAGCCGATTCCTTCATGTTTCTCTATAATTAGTGTCATATAGAGGGTGCTTGCCTTGTTGTATTTCCTCATAAAACAATAATCTCACCGCCACTCCCCCTGAGAAAGGGGGCAGTAATAAAACACACGGTATTCACTGCCCATCGTATGAGGCGACTAAAAGGGCCGCTGGAGGATCTGAACTCCGTAGCGTGGGTTCGCAACCACGGGGCGCTTAGCTGAGTCCTGACATTGCTTCCACTTAATTGTGCCTTCTCACTTTCATGCAATGTATCTGACCTCCCTTGGCCACTTGTTTTTTACGACCCCGACGGTGTTAGGTAGCAGGGCCTAGTGAGTCTTCTTTTCTCGCCCTTCGTTGCCTTCGTTTTTCTTTGGTGGTTTCCTTCATTTTTCTCTATAATTAGTGTTAATAGAGGATGTTAGCCCATGTGTACTTCTAGAACAGTAACCCCAACCACCACCTCTTTGTTTATTACACGGCCGAATGTTGGACTGTATTGTTGACGGTTTACGTACAATATGGGTGTTAATATGGATATCAGATTCATTCATGCAATAATGATTATAAGAATGCGCTTTAAGATTATTCTCTTATTAATTTTGGGAATTTCGTCAAACCGTAGTTTGCCGATCCCAGTCACAACAGTGGAGAAGCCTGTTAGGTGAGTGTGAAGATGTGCACAGTATAAACTTTATTACGAACAGCCCAAGACGTTAGCAAACCACATTCATTATTACAGCTCAAGGCTTGAACGAGTACGGTACTTACTTTAAAAACACATATAAGTACTGTACCCGTTAAAACTAGTCAGCAGCCGGAGAACACTGAGACACTTCAGGGGTGCTCAGTTCGCAAATAGGACTCCTAAGTAAAATAACCAAGGATGTGGCATGCATAGGAAAATGAACTTAAATTGTGCCATATAATAAAGAAAATACAGTGTAAAATTCATATATGGCATGGTTTATTAACAAACAAATCTCAGATTGTCATCCTTCAGAACTATGATAGTGAAAATGATCACTAATAAATTTAAAAATGCAGCTCTTGACGTACAAACAAAATAATCAAATGGGGTGGTACATGATTTTTCGCCCTAACAAATCACAATTAAATATTAATTTCGATAATTTTGTTCAGGTAAACAGATTTCCTTTAATTCACTGAAAGCTCTGGGTTCAAACGATCCACTCTGAAATATTAGAAAGAAGAAAATAAGATTAAATTGTGTACGATAATCACATTAAGTTTTCAATTATCTACCTAAAGTTTACATTTTTACCATTACATAATTTGATGCTATAATTTCTCTTTAAAACTGAATCGACTCAACGAAATAATTATCTGTTCAGTAACCAGTCGCTTACTGGATTAGCGAAATTAAATAAATAACTAAAGGCCGGAAATATCGTGATAGTTATTTTAAATAATCTACCTAACACAAAATCTAACTTCTGAAATGTCACACCACAAGACCTGGATGCGAATATCAAAGAAAGTAACACTGCCACCATAGTATAACAACATCTGAGACAATAAGATAAAAGGTGAACTTAAAACTACCATAAGCATGATTACAATACTAAGTCACACTAGTATTTACAAAATATTTTACAATATCTACACATTTGGCTACACGGAAGATGATCATAGCGTCAGAATATCATCGAATAATTCCAGGATAGCTGTGTGTACCTTAAGGTTTCTAATATTCAAGCAGATGACCTGGATGAAAGTCCTCGAACATTCGGTAAAGGTCTCGAATTCGGGCAAAGTCTCGAATATTGTTCCAGAACCACTGAGAGTTAACGCGAACATTACAGTTACAAATTACGCGGAACTCGGGATAGAACCTAATTAGACATAATTCATCGAAGACGTAGTCAAACTCAAATATACGCATACTCATCATCCAAAATCACGCAAATATTCACCATATTACAATACCTAATTATCACTTGCCTCAATAATCATCTTCTATAATTATGGCGTGGCTCTATTCTCGAAGAAATACATCAATTATGCACTACAATTTTAATCTCTCTCGAAGACAAAAATTATCACATTAATAATAGTGAAATCTATAATAATGACCCATATTATACGACGATACATTTGTGATCCGCCCCGGGATCTCACAAATTCATTACAATAGCATCACGCAACAAGTCCTACGCGTATATAATTCTCGAAGTTCCAATCCATCTACCGTTCCTCGAGTCTCGATTTAACTATCTCTAGTCTGCATTTACATACCCAGGCTCTGATTCAAAGTGATGGAATCATTTTTCAAGACTTAGGTTCAAATATCACATACCATTATATTCCAACGGATACCATATATAAGTATAATCCGCTTCTGTGCGACAACTGTACATCCAGTAAAATCTAATCTATGTACTCGAATGTTCTAACATCATTTTCCACCAATCGTGGTTATAATATATTTATAAGATGAAACCATACAATTGCGTCGACTTAGCTTTACGATGTCTTCATGATGCTCGACGGCTGGTCGTCCTCAGTAGTACAATAATATGTGCCTTCCTCTCATCTCATCGCTGCCAGCTACGGTCTCATAGTTTAGGCCTCCATCTCAGCACTCGCACACACGGCGTTAGGTAACATCACCATGATGAGATTCGTAACTGTCCTTTTCTTGGATTTCAAGCTGAAACTGGTACAATAAAAATTAATAAATTTATCACACCACCAATTTCTGGAAATACTGTCCAAAGAATATACACTGTAGGAAGCTCGACTTATCTTGACGTCTGTTGTATTATGTGCGTTGACTAAGAGATATATATTTGCGGGGGTATACAACTACGTTAAATCGAAGTTCGACTTCTTCAGATCATGCATCAGGTATAGCCGTCCACTATCGAACCAAGTCCTTCGCCTGAATGTCGTGTCGAAGACTCCTCACGTACGGCGATTCACTGACCCAGTACCCTACTTTCACCATCAGCTGGCGAGCTGGAGTCCTTGAAGCTTTGTGCACGCGTGCTCGGACCGGAAATCTCGTCAAATTCACAACTGTAATGATTTCCCACATTTGTTTTACTCGTAAGATAATATTCAGAAATGTTATCATTATCATTATTATAATTGTTATTATTGGAATACCCATTACCTTTCCAGCACGCTGTTTAATAGTATCACAAGTCGTTTACTTAGTTGGATACAGCCGGTGATGGTCTACAGATTTATCGTACGCTCGCGTGGCACGCTCTCTTTCTTCGTCGTTCTTTCTTTCTTCCATAAACTGGTTCATTCCTAACCGCCAGCACCAGTATGAGTTCTTATGGTTTAAATCAAGTAATTAGAAGAGTACTAAGTCCTCAGGTGAAGTCAATGTGAATGCAAAGAGTACTAACTCCAAGATATACCACTCGGTTCATATATTCGAGCCATCCGGCCTATCGAAGCTGTCACATACACCCCTTGCGTCGACAAAATTTTATTTTACGAATAAAATTTTCCCATATACATAATGATATTACATGTGGCAGTTTCCAATCATATCTTCCTATTAGTACAGTTGACGGAATTCACACTTGACCTGATAAACGATATACGGTCTCTAAATATGACTTGTTCTTTTTCAGCTGGCATATGGTATAATTTTAAATTCGTTGAATTATAGGTGAATTCATTCCTTCCATCTTCCGTGTGGCCTATAATTGTGTCCGGAAATTTCAAGCTCTGTTACAAAATCGGCGTTTTTCTTTTCGCACCTTTATCCTCTCCTGGGGTAGCATTAGTGTAAGTGTGGCGGTTTGGCTTCCATTGCAGCTTTCCGATACTTCTGATATTCCAATCCCTCTGCACCATCGACTCTATCAGGATTCACATCTTGATTGGTAATTGCTTGCCTCCATTTCTCTTTTTCTTCCTTCGCCTTTCGTAGTTCGTCCATGTATTTCCTACTCTCTTGATAACGGTTTTCCATTTCTTCTCTGAAATTCTGCGATTCTTGTCGAAAATATCTGGGTCGCTCATAAGGTCTAGTTCCTCGATTTTCCCAGCGTCGACTAGGTATTCTAGTATTATTCCTGTGTCTAGTGTTTCTAGCATCTTTTCTTCCCCTGTCTCGAAATCTTCTTCTGCGATCATCTCTCCTGTCTTAGAATTGCCTCAGCCGATGACGAACTTCCTAGGATTGACAATCTCTTTCCTTCCTTGTATCCTGTAAGTCAACGCGTTGTTCACCAGCGGCATTCATAACATTAAATTGTGGATTATTTGTTCTAGGTAGTCTGGAGACCATTTGACTATTAGTCGTATAATCCAGCTGCCTCAGAATAGCCTCTGCTTGAACTGCGGTATTAACGTTGTCGGCAATTAAAATACGCTGAACATCTGGAGGAAATTGTCTTGCAAGGGCTTGCAGTAACGCAGTCTCTTCCAATGGTTGATCTAATTCTTTCATGCGTCGCAACTGTCAGGAAAAATTGTCTGCATATCTGGTAGGTCCAGAACTCGTATACTTCCTCGAATATAGATCAAGCTGCAGGTTCTGTTGAAGTTCAACTCCCCATTACCGTTGTAAAAATAAACTTTTGAAGCTATCAAAGTCGTCAAACAAATAACGAAACGCGTAAAACCAGTTAAGGACATCACCCTCTAAGAATTTTTCTACCGTTCTTATGTGTCTTTCGGGAGAGATCTTATTATATTTAATATATTCCTCCAAGTTGTGAATAAAAAGTTTAAGAGAATTTTCTTGGCGGCCATCGAATTTCCTGGGCTTATCTTCACTCATTCGGATAATATTTATAACCGGCTGATTTGCCTGTATTGACGTATCAGGTATATTTAACGTCTGACTAGTAGTGTTACCTAAACTGGATTGCTCAAGCTGACACTTATTCACCATTACCTTGGAATCGATCATTTCTTCCTGAATAACATCTTCTACATGATTTTGTCTATCCTGTAGGGATTGTACCACAGCTCGAGTACTGCGATCCTGAAGTTTAATCATGTTAACTTCCTTCTCTAGCTTCCTTATAACGTCTGCATTTTCTTCGACTTTCTGATTACTAATTTTAATGTCTTCACCTAAATTAATAATCGGTTCTAAAATATCGGTTTTATCGTTTTCTCCCCTTATTTTAACATCCACAATTAACTGAGTTAACTCCACGATGTCAGCTGATTTCCACGCACATCTTTTCTAATGCCACTAATGTCCGCTTCTATTTGCGTTTGAACTTCTTTAAGGTCCACTGCCGACTTTTGTTTAACTTCCTGAATTTTCTCGGCCATGTCCTTCTTCATAGAATCCATTTCATTCCTTACAGATTCCATAGTAGTTTTAACTATCGCCACATCGCTATGCAAAGCTGTTACTTTTCCTGTAATTATTTTATTCTCTTCTTGCAACTGTGTGGTCAAGATTCCAAACTTTTCTAGCGTTTTATTTTGGTTCTCTCGACACTCCAAAGCAATGTTGTCAATAATATATCGTGTTTCTTCAATCTTACATTGTGTTTCCACAATTTTAGCTGTTAATTCATCTCGTCCCTTCTTGGATTCTTCCCGAAGTACTGCCCCTACTATATTTATTCGTTGCTCTAACTGCTCCAGCGTTCTCTTACTTTCTTCATTAATTCTTTGTTCTAATTGCTCAACAGTTTTCTTAATATCTTCATTAATTCTTTCCTCTAAATGCTCCACAGTTTTCTTACTTTCTTCGCTGATCTGTTCCAAAGTTCTCTTACTTTCTTTATTGATTCTGAGCTATAAATACTCCAAGTTCCTCGTATGCTCTTGCAATTCTTTCTTATTATCTTCCAGTGCCGAAATAAAATCTTTTTGTCCTCTACTGGACTCCTCCTGCATATTCTCTAATATCGCTCGCAATGCCTCAGTATCCATGATTATCCTATCTCTTGCCAACTGACCTACGCTAACAGACGTCAAGATTTCGAGCCCCCCACATATAATTGTACTACTGAAATTAAAGCATCAATTATGTACCTAAACCTGATCTTTCACTATCGCAAGCCTCAAAATCGGTTTCATATTAAACTAATTGCCAAAATACGCGATATTTGTTAGGGCCCTACCTACACAGGATGACACGGACACACATATATAAATTCATGCCAGTGTATGCCACAGAACGCCACAGTTAAATGAAATCAAACTAGGCCATCTAAAATCCGGCTAAATCAGGCTTATCTAACGTCCAACGCATGGGAAAGCTATGATCAAGCCCCACGCTTGTAACGCCATTAATGTACCCGTTAAAACTAGTCAGCAGCCGGAGAACACTGAGACACCTCAGGGGTGCTCAGTTCGCAAATAGGACGCCCAAGTAAAATAACCAAGGATGTGGCTTGCATAGGAAAATGAACTTAAATTGTGGTATATAACAAAGAAAATACAGAGTAAAAGAACTATGATTGTGGAAATGATCGCTAATAAATTTAAAAATGCAGCTCTTGACGCACAAACAAAATAATCAAATGGGGTGGTACATGATTTTTCGCCCTATCTTGCCCTAACAAATCACAATTACATACTAATTTCGATAAATTTGTTCAGGTAAACAGATTTAATTTAATTCACTGAAAGCTCTGGGTTCAAATGATCCACTCTGAAATATTAGAAAGAAGAATATAAAATTAAATTTTGTACGATAATCACATTAAGTTTTCAATTATCTATCCAAAGTTTACATTTTTACCATTACAAAATTTGATGCCATAATACTTCTCTTTAAAACCGAATATCGACTCAACGAAATAATTATCTGTTCAGTTACCAGTCCCTTACTGGATTAGCGAAATTAAATAAATAACTAAAGTCTGGAAATATCGTTATAGTTATTTTTAATAGTCTGCCTAACACAAAATCTAACTTCTGAAATGTAACATCACAAGACCTGGATGCGAATATCAAAGAAAGTAACATTGCCCACATAGTATAACAACATCTGAGACAATAAGATAAAAGGTGAACTTAAAACTACCATAAGCATGATTACAATACTAAGTCACACTAATATTTACAAAATATTTTACACTATCTACACATTTGGCTACACGGAAGATGATCATAGCGTCAGAATATCATCGAATAATTCTAGGATAGCTGAGTGTACCTTAAGGTTTCTAATATTCAAGCAGATGACCTGGATGAAAGTCCTCGAACATTCAGGAAAGGTCTCGAATTCGGGCAAAGACTCGAATATTGTTCCAGAACCACTGCGAGTTAACGCGAACATTACAGTTACAAATTACGGAGAACTCGGGATAGAATCTAATTAGACATAATTCATCGAAGACGCGTGCTTAGACCGGAAATCTCGTCAAATTCAAAACCGTAATAATTTCCCACATTTGTTTTACTCGTAAGATAATATTCAGAAATGTTATCATTATTATAATTGTTATTATTGGAATACCCATTACCTTTCCAGCACGCTGTTTAATAGTATCACAAGTCGTTCACTTAGTTGGATACAGCCGATGATGGTCTACAGGTTTATCGTACGCTCGCGAGGCGCGCTTTCTTTCTTTCTTTCTTTCTTTCTTTCTTTCTTTCTTTCTTCCATAAACTATTTCATTCCTAACTGCCAACACCAGTATGAGTTCTTATGGTTTAAATCAACTAATTAGAAGAGTACTAAGTCCACAGGTGAAGTCAATGTGAATGCAAAGAGTACTAACTCCAAGATATACCACTCGGTTCATATATTCGAGCCATCCGGCCTATCCAAACTGTCACAGTACATATCCCCTTCTGGGTGGGGGCGGTACGGAAACCTCCAAGGTATCCCCTACCTCGTAAGGGACGTCTAATAGGGGCCCAAGAGGCTCTGAAATTTGGAGCGTGCGTTGGCGACCACGGGGTCCCTAGATGACTCGTGCCAGGCTCCTCACTTTTATCTATCCTATCTGACCTCCCTTGGTCAACTGTTGTTATTTCCTGACGCCGACACTATTTTGTTTGCGAATCCTAGGGAATATTTCATTTTTAAGCCCTTGGTGAACTTGGCTTTCCTTGGCCGATACCTGCATGTTTCGAAGCGTGGAATCCCCTTCATTTTTTATCTCTGATTAATGTTCTATAGACGATGATTACCTAGTTGTACTTCCTCTTAAAGCAATAATCACCACCACAACTGCCACCCTCTTTGTTCTACCAATCCCTTTGCAACTACTTTCATTTTTCAATGGCGGGTTCGTTTCGAGTTTCCTTTGATTTGTGTTAATAGAGGAAGACTACCCACTTACACTTCCTCAAAAACCATTGATCACAATTATTTCCACTCGTTGGTTGATCAAATGCTCGTCATGTGCTGGTGGTAGTGGTGACTGAGGAAGTACAACAAGGCAACATTATACATTAGTACTTCGGTTTACTGCTATATTACCTACGTCAAACAAAAAGGAAGGAGTGTTCATGCCAGATTAAATATCAAATAGAACTATAATATTTTCATAAACAATACTGATTACGAAATGCAGTACATGTAATGCAATACAGGATACAATGTGTGTTATGTAGTTTTCGCAATTTTCCTTCATATTCTGTATATTGATTTCCAGGATTTCTCCGGCTACTGCAGCTGCAGAAAGCCAACCGGTAGAAGATGCAAATCCATACAATCATAAAAATGGAAATGAAAGTCTCTTTGGTTTCCACGGACCTAAGGAGAAAGCTACAGGAGCGACGAAATACAACATGCATACCTCAACTAAAATTATAATCATGAGACTGGAATTACACTTATGTACATGAAGCACACCGAATAGAAAACGGTGGGGGAAATAACAAGTGAACAGTTAACGGATTCCAACACCAAGAGTTCTACTGCGAGCGATATGAACTGGGTAGCATCGCCGTCATACCCATCTACCCTAGGGATAAAAGGAATCGAAGCAATTAGACTATGCACTTCCCCAGAAAACGGTTATGAATGCACCCATCGATCTCATGACAACACTAGAAATTTAATGGGCTTGTCTTTTCGCCATTTCAACAAGGCGACTGGACGTCTTTCCACAACTACAATGAGGAAAAACATAAAAACAACAAAAAAGACAAAGAAACAGAGGAGCAGGTCAGCACAATAGCTGAATATTCTTCTGTGGATTATGACGACGATTACGATGTGACCTTGAACTAATTATTTACTATTTCGAGCGCGACCAACAGCAAAGACAGTGGCTGCGCGTGACTTTCGTCACTGCGGGTTCAACAGAAGGAAAAATCCCCGCCCTCAATATCTCCCCTCCCCCCTGTCACCTGTGCCATGACTAAGTTCAGAGAATGGGCATAACGGTGCACATAATGTGCATGCCTAAAATCTTCCCTGATGAGAACTTCCACCCTGAATGGTGACCACTCATTACATTTGCTCCATCGTAACCTTGTGAAATCAACTCATCTCTATTATCCACAACTTCGCTCAAAGAAAATTTTAAACACTCTGATATTGCCTTAGCATCATGACTAGAGGGTAGAGGAAACCCCAGAATATTTCAACTGGCTCACCGTTGGGAAGAATTGTGTTGTAGTTGATATATCGGTGGTCTCATCTGCGATTACCGAAATGAAGTGCGCTGTGGTGATTTCGTTTTTTTTCTCACGACAGATTTCATACATGCTCGAAAGCAAATCATTCTGAATGTCTTTCGAGGTGCCTTTGAAAACTGTAGATTTGGACAGATGGTATCTTAATTTCAGAACTAAAATTGACGAGGCCTCGAAATATGCCAGGATTCGATGATTCACTTGTTTCGTCATGCCCACGCAATGCCATCTCAAAGGCGCCACAGAACTTTACACAGCACATAACGCATTTTCCGTACTTGGTCGTTGTCTCTTTCCACAGACTGCCTGTAAGCACAGTCAAATTACTGACGGTTATCGTGTCTTCCCAAGAGATCGAATTGTAACTGGGCAAGCATAAGAGATTTAGAACTTCTGTGTTTCTTTCTTTTTTGGATAAAAAATATCCTATATCTATCACTCCGACTTTGGTCCAAGTCCCTTCGCTTTCATCACTCATGAATCATAGGAAAGGAAAACAAATCAACATGTTAGTAATTTCGCACCCACAGATCCATACGATTCTTTTATACGGTATAAATCCATTCTGAATTTACGCACGATTTCATTACTTTACTTTTAGGATGCCTCGTTATATCAAGATCAGGCATTGGGCGTCCGGCATCCTTAATCCTAAGTTTACGCTCAAGAGAGAGAGAAAGAGAGAGAGAGAGAGAGAGAGAGAGAGAGAGAGAGAAGAAGAGTTTGTCTTAAGTATCATATCACTGTTCAAACTCATTATGTAGCTCCTTATCTTTCCCGGGAACAAAAATTATGGACGCAGCTACGAATTATGATAACTATTGCAAACTATTGTAAACACTAGCATCACACTTGAAAAACAGAGTAAACTTTAGGGATGTATGTTCGCAATGTTGGTACCTTAATTTTAAGGACTCCTATGGCTAGGCAATTACCTTTTTCTTTGGTATTACATTCCCGCTACTCTTTGCCTCGGTGATTTTTAAGTTAATTTTCTCTCAAAAAAGTAATTATTCCAAAGAAGGCAAATGAACAGATGTTTAGTAAATATTGATGTATTTGGGAAAAGACATCAATTGGAATTTGGCAGTTTAATGTGACTGCTGGCAGTAATGATGCTCTTCAACACTAGCGCTAATTGTGTGCACTATTTTCTGCTTCGTAGTTGAATTCCTGTAAGGGCAACGGATGGCAGGCACATACTTACCCCAACACAAGGTCAGTCGAGACCAGGACCATCCAGTCATTGCGCTCCGAGAGCGCGCCCGCGCTCGGGGAGCACTGGGCAGTCAGACTAGCGCTCCTTCCCCTACCACCACTACAGTGTGGTAGCGAGGAGACCTGAGACGGACGATGTTTGGACCATGCTGACTAGATACGTACGTACTGACGTGCAGCCGACGGCTTTTGTGGTTTTGTTGACATCACATTAATAGGGCTGTTTTGCCATCACAAATATACGGCATCTACAAACTGACAGGTACTCCGATGTATGGAATACGCAAGAAACGAAATCAGGTGTTAAGTAAAGAATAATGTGATTGATTCAAAACTGAAATTAGAACATATCAGAGAGGAAAATTCTACAAAAGTTTTTAAATATGAACAGATAGTACAGACCTTCAGTGACTTTTGTCCAGTCGTTTTTACGAGCTTTTTTTTTTTTTTTTTTTTTTTTTTTTTTTGTTGCAAGTTGCTTTACGTCGCACCGACACAGCTTTTAGTTTTGGAGCAAATAATCCTCTCCAAATTGGGTACACTATTTCTGCACACAGCTATTCTTAAACAATTGCAAAAGTTTCTATCGCTCATCGTTGCACAATGCTTTTGGTAAGCTTAAGAACCGAAAAGAAACGCTCACACATTGACAGAACTTTACATGGACGTTGCGGAAAGCCGCTGTTTAAAATTCTTCTAAACTTCGTGACATTAGAAAGCGGTCTTTAAGACAGACATTGCACTGCAGTTCAATCAACTCTTAATTGTGGAGCACTGTCTGCTCTAAGAGAAAATGGTCGAACAAATACATCTAACACCGCTTGGAGTTCTGATAATTCTGAAAATCTCTTTTCAAACTCTTCTTGTAATTGGCGGATTATCTGCAAGTACTCATCAGAGTCGACAGCTTCTTTCACTGTTTCAAGCTATAAAAAAAGGTCCTGTGTTCCTTGCACGCATCTGGTTTTCCCACAAAATCAATTTTCTTTTGAACGCTTGAATTATTTCCACCAAATCGCAGATATTGTGCTTTTCGCCCTGAAGTGAAGTGTTCAAAGTATTCAGATGGGCAGTAATGTCACTTAAAAATGCCAAGTCTGCCACCCACTAAGGATTATGCAAAAGAACTTCGGGCCGCCCTTTCATCTCACAAAAGGTATCTATTGCGTTCCGCAAGCAAAAAACACGATGAAGCACCTTCGCCTTGCTCAGCCATCTTATTTCTGTATGGTACGGGATATCCGGATACTCCGCTTCGATTTCATCCAAGAACTCTTTGAATTGACGGTGCGTGAGTCCATGGGAGCGAAGAAAATTTACCATTCGCACAGCTGTTCCCATTACGTCTTTAAGCTTGGCGAATTTTGCACAGATTGCCTCCTGGTGTATCAAGCAATGGATCGCCGCCATTAGGGTACTACCACCCTCAGCCATTTATTAATTTTACATAGCTGAGGAACCATGTGCGTAGACCACGTAAAGCAGGAGCTCCATCCGTCGTTATATTCGTCAACCGTTCCCATTTTAATCCCACTGACTCAAAAATACCCTCCACAGCTTGGAAAATATCGAAACCGGTAGTGGTGTCTTTGAGAGCTACCTAGTCTAGGAAATAGTCGGTGACCCGAAGATCGTCACCCACCCTTCGAATGAAATTAACGAGCTGAGCTGTGTCTGCAATGTCGGTTGATTCGTCGAGGGCG
This sequence comes from Anabrus simplex, assembly GCF_040414725.1. NCBI lineage: Eukaryota > Metazoa > Arthropoda > Insecta > Orthoptera > Tettigoniidae > Anabrus > Anabrus simplex. Next base: position 157,534,845 of record NC_090273.1, on the reverse strand, counting down.
ATGGAAAATGATACAAAATTTGCTGCCTTCTCCATTAATTGCCGTTCCATGTCCACGGCCATATTGTCTATTCTGGGGACCACAGTTTGAAGAGAAAGAGAGATTTTGTCAAATTTCTCAACTAGCTCCACAGGACAAATACATGTCGCCGCTTCCATTAGGCACTCCTTGATTAAATTCCCTTCCGTGAAGGGTTCCCCAGCTTCGGAAATTCGCAGCGAACATTTGTAGCTTGCTCGTAAAATGGGTCCACCAACCTAACTCTCCTCAATCTTCTATCAAAAAAAAATACGGCAAGTCACAATTTTAATGCTCTTCAGATAGGCTAATTAAAATATTTCTTCATTCCCGTTTGTAAAGAATCATTTTAAAATTAAGAAAATAATACTTATAGGACAGTGCTGCTTGAAATTTTCTTTCAATTCTTCCAACTTCGATTGGCGACTGGCGTCTGTCAAATCACCATAATCATCCCTGTGGTTGGCACTGTAGCGCCGTTCCAAATTGTGTTTATTTTAAACACACTAAATCTCGGTGGCACACTAAACATTTGGCATGCCCTTTATAAGCTGTACAGAAAAATGAAATTCCCCATTCTGCTTTGAAGGCTGTTGCTTCACCACTCCTGTTTTTGTATGATGTTCAGACATGACAGATGCGTCCGGCTCCATGGCTAAATGGTTAGCTTGCTGGCCTTTGGTCACAGGGGGCCCGGGTTCGATTCCCGGCAGGGTCGGGAATATTACCCATAATTGGTTAATTTCGCTGGCAGGGTTGCTGGGTGTATGTGTCATCTTCATCATAATTTCGTCCTCATCACGACATGCAGGTCGCCTACGGCCGTCAAATCGAAAGACCTGCATCTGGCGAGCCGAACTTGTCCTCGGACACTCCCGGCACTAAAAGCCATACGCCATTTCATTTCATTTTTATGACAGCTGCGAAACTGTTTTAGTTACACTCTGTCAATAAAGCGCATAGACTAGCCTAGCGATGGATGGATCGGCTGCTCGTTCAGCCAGCCAAGCTCCACTACCAAAACTACTTCCCCCAAAGCGCTCGGAGCACTGGCTTGGAGCGCGGCCAGAGCGCTGTTTGGATGGCCCTGGTCTAGACAGACCTTGTCCCAACACTCTCCCCCCCCCCCCCTCCCGACAACACGACTAAGAGTGGCACATTGCGCATGCGTAAACCACGGATATCAATTTCTGCGATATCCTGGTCTTGTCTACGTGCCGGCCGATGTCCCTTCCGCACCTCGCCACTCCATTCGCCCAGATACGGATGGAGAGATTTCCTTCCAAGGGGGTTCATTCCAGACAAGTATCCAGCCACGGAACGTGCGCAGTTCACATGAATTGAAAGCCAGTACGAGTATATTACGGATAGATGGGCTAAGCAAGAACTTCGAGATTGATAAGGGAGTTATGAATATTAAGTAGTTGAATAAAATTTGATATAAACTGGAGGTTCATTGCTTCATTGCGCTATACCAGAAACCGCCACTGAGCAAAGAGCTACCTGATGCTGATGACGTACAGTACGATTACCTCGTGAGCTACGACGAGTTAGAAAAGTAATAAAGAAATTGAGGGACCACGATGGAAGCAAGGACAAACTTAAATCACCAGTGCACAACGTTCTCCAATTGTAAATTCTGGTCAGAGGAAAGAACACGACAGGATAAAACAAAAAACACCACCACGACCATTTTTGAAGTTAAATATCAATACAGAACGTACGACCGCAAGTAACCTTGAACCACCAACTCATTACCATCGTATGTCGGAGCGTAGACCTCAGGGAGATATGAGCACTTCCCGAACATACTTCAGATCCAAATTCTTCGCATGGCCCACCTGGAATTTCTTGGTCATCGACTTGGAAAATAAAGTATAGTACAGCCTGCACCAATTACAAATGCCCTTTTAAATTTGGGCAATTTATCTTCTTCATTTCCTACTTCGGTGACTGGAATGTGTTATTTCTCTCTCCGGATTTCACCTCTACTATCTTATTTTTAAACTTCCATATTTTTTATTTGAATATGTCGTATCTCCTTTAATTTTTCAATTTTCCGCATTTTCTTTAGCAGTAAGTATAAGAAAAAGCATGATCTCATTATATAATTTTCAATTGTACATAAAACTATTACTAAATAGATGTTGAGACGAGCTATTTCATACCCCTCTTTCTCCGCCCAACGGTGAAGAGAGTGTCAAGAACTCGACTGAAAGAGGTACAGAACTTAAGAAATAGATTGGTCTCACTGCATTTTCGGAAAATAATTTACGGCAAAGGACATGCGTACTGCAGGTTTCGTCTGTGAAAGGACTAAATTGAACAAAGTAGGAATTAATGGCGGATGCTTAAAGTATCACCTCTTAACGCGTATCTCGGTACATCCTCTTTAAAGTGATCCTTTTCTGAAAGATGTCAAAGTACCAATAGTATGTCAGCCAAAGGTGGCTACGCTCCCATAGCCCCCTTGTTTGGATGACATACGTGATACTTCATCCTCCTCTTCCTCGGCCCAGTGGTGAAGAAACAAGAGAGAAGACAAAGAGTGTTAATATAGGTAAGAAATAGCACAGTGTGACCTCACAGCCGATAATGCTTGTTCGTTCTAGATTATGGGCAAATGGATCACGGTGTTTGCATTACTTATTATCCACTCTTCCTGAAATTCTATGTTTAATATCAATAAGTCTTGAATTCTGAGTGTCTTCTGCAATCGCCCTTCATAAGACCTTTGTTTTGAGCATCATCTATTTAATTCGTAAAACGTTCTTCTAGAAGTATAAGTAACTGAACAATCCAAATATTAGCGGCCATAGACTTTGATACGGTCAGCAGAAAAGCTCTGATAGAAAGAGTAGGCAGGTTGGGAGTCTCAAGAAAAATGATACGGGCGATAGAGGCGTTATAAAAAAAGGTTTATTGTTAATGTTTTATTAAGATAGAAGATAATTTAATTATCAAGCCCATAGATTGCAGGAGGGGGCTAAAACAAGGATATAAATTTTCGCCGTTGTTATTCTTGCTGTTCATTCATGATATTTTGGACAGGCACGGAAGAGAAAAGTGGGCAGTGCCGGTAATGAATATTTTAGAGATACCGGGTTTGATTTTCGCAGATGATGTCATATTAATGGCTTTTACAGGAGGTTGTTTAAAAAAGAGCCTGAATGAGTTTTCGGAGTTCACAAAGAAGTGGGTTAACAGTAATAAATCAAAGGTACTTATTATAAGTAAGAATAAGAGGCGGAAAATCGAAACGGAAATGGATATTACAGGGAGAGAACATAGAAGAAGTAGACAAGATAGAATATTTAGGAGTGCTATTAAACAGAAGGCGAGGGTCGGAAGATCATATCAATGGGGCAAACTGAGAGGGGTTGTAGCAATTGCTGTAGTTAAGATCTTTGTAACAAATTTTTCGGGGATAAGCTATTAGATATTGAGATTACTTTTAAAGACGTTAGTGTTAAGCAGAAGTATGTTGGATGAAGAAAAAAGGGAGATGTTAAACCAAATTATACATACATTTCGTAAGATAAGTATGCTACTGCCTGAAATTACAGCGAACGTGTGGGTGTCAATATTAAGTGGAGAATATATTGAAGTGGATTGCGTGAGAAGGGTTCTGAACTATTGGATGCGCCTGAAACGAAGTGACGGTAGCCCAGTAGTACAGGAAGCCTTCAAGCAGCAGGAAAAGTGAATGTATGCAGAGAGTTGGTTGGTTAAAATTAAAACCTACGTAGAGAGGGTAGGTTTGGGATATATTTGGTGGGAGTAGTATCCAGAGAGGTATGGTAGCTAGAATTAAGGTCATCAAATGCAGAGGTGGATAGAAGAATACGGGAAGAGAGCTTCTATTAGTTTATTGTATACTTCAAGTCTCTAAGATTAATATAAAGTTTGGAAATAAAAGGCGGAAAGGGGGGTTATACAAGAATAAGGGTTGGATGAGGAGAAAAGGTATCTGACTATGCATTTTATGCGGGATGAAAACGGATGATTTACATTTAGTTGGCGAGTGTGTGGAAACTAAGAAGTTGAGGAAAACGTTCTTAAGTGACAAACAGATAGTGATATGTAGACTAAGGCGGTGATTGGTGGTGATTATTGTTTTAAGAAGAAGTACAACTAGGCAACCATCCTCTATGTAACACTAACCAGAGAGAAGAAATGGAAGGGGTCCGATACTTCGAAAAATGAAGGTATCGGCCAAAGGAAGACAAGGGCCACGAAAGGCGTGAAAATGAAAGACTCCCTAGCCCTCGCAAACCTAATAGCGTCGGGGTCGGAAATGAACAAGAGTTGACCAAGAGAGGTCGGATAGGATAGATGAATGTGAGGAGCCTGGCACAAGTAAGTGGAAGCAATGCCAGGACTCAGCTGAAGGCCCCGTGGTAGCCAACCCACGCTCTAAAATTCAGAGCCCCTGGGGCCTCCTTTAGTCGCCTCTTACGACAGGCAGGGGATACCGTGAGTGTTATTCTACCGCCCCCACCCACAGGGGGATATGTAGACTAAGTTTTAAACAAAATGTTATTGAATGGATAATTAACCAGTGGAACAATGAAGGCAATTTCATTAAATACCTAAGTGTCGTGAGAAATCTGTGTTGAAAGGAAGTGAGATCAGAATGTTGCTTAGATGGAAGTAGTTATTATTATCTGCGCACCTTTTCTGGATAGATTTACATCCTAGTGCTGAATTGGTCGACCTCGGCAATCTTCGAGATTCGTACTGGCTGAAACACAAACTATGAATCGCTTATGCATCGCTGTGGGACATCTGGCGTACACTTTACGTACTAGTACTGTTGTTATTTACACAGCAAAGCCAAACTATAGAATTCACTCCAGGAATAAGATTCGCATCTAGAAATGTTATATAATGTGTGTGTGACACAGTTGTTGGCTTAAGATAACAAAAGTTTAGCAAAATTCATATCGATCTATCATATCATCGATTCAATTCAGATTTCATTTCCACTCAGTTGGCAGTACTACCGGAACCGGAATTGCTCCCTCCTTACTCCTCAAACCCGTACACAAATCTAGAGATAAAAAATGCGCAAACGGGCAGGAATGTAAATGGTAACGCGGACAATCCAGATTCAGCAGGATGGAGGGTAGCGCACTCAGCTGAATGTCATGTTTTGTCGGAGCCAGAACGTAGTGGTATAAAGTAATACTAGACCAGCTGGCTCTTGCGGAGAAAAGACTAGTCAGCACCAGACTGTAGCTTGCATAACGAAATTGAGATATCTGGTAACGTAACCTAATTAAGAAGTGTCGTACCAAATTTTATCATTTGTCAAGAGTTGCGATTGCCGTGGTTCTTGAGTCTCTATTTAGTTTGGGCTAAGGACGTAGTCGGTCCCGAGGCTTATTTTCTTCATTAGACACTCATTCTGGCTTTGGTTCGTTTTTTCCTTATACTTTATACTAAAAATTGTTCTGTTCATTGGCTTTGAGAACATGTAATTTGAGCGAAGAGCTTGTAATGTTCCATGTTTAAATAAGTGAATTCTACAGAGACAGACTGTTAATTAGCCTATTATTTGCCAATTAATGTTTAGGGTAAAAGAGAATCGTGAATGTGCAAAGTATGCTACTCCTGCATTAGACTTTTACATTCACATGTATTATCCTGCAAACTATATGTTATGAACACCTACATATTTCAGGAAAGCCCTTATAATTAAAATTATGAATTGCATTATATTAATTACACAGCTATTTGAGAATATCATATTATTCAGGAATGTCTTTACAGATACACTGTAAGGAAGTTGTGAAAACGAGAACAATAGAATTACTAGTGTAGTCATGGCCCCCTGTAGGTGGGGGCTGTAGAACAACACATACGGTATCGACTGCCTATCGTAAGAGGCGACTAAAAGGGCTCCAGCGGCTCTGAACTTGGGATTGTGTGTTGTGACCATGGGGCTTTTAGCTGAGTTTTGCCGTTGCTGAACACACTTGTGCCATGCTCTTCCCCTCCAAAGACACCAAGACCTTGACGTCGGTGTGGCGGCTTGTGTGCTGGTTGATCTCGAGGGCTGTGCCAGCTCAGGGTTGCCCATGCTGGATTGGCCTCGCTGTAGGGTCAGGCTAACAAGGTGTCGACCGAGTTTCGTGAGAGATGTCTGTGCCCTTTATTCTTCGTTACTATTTCCCTCCTTCTATTCTCAAGTTTTTAAATTGCATCTCTCTTCCTGTTTAGCAAACCCTCTGCCTCGGGTAGAATAGGTTAGTGCGGAGGATTGACTCTCCCACAAGTTTCGGGTCATGGCTAATGGGAGAGTAGTTCTTAGTGACCCCCTGCAGACACCGGGCACATTCTGGAGTATATAGCCATGCCTTTGGAACTTCATGACGCTGCCGTCTTATCCCAGGTACTCGTGGGACCGAAAACGGAACCTAATTTTTTTCAAATTCTTAACTTTCAAAGAGTGGCACCCTTCAAAAATCGGCGTCTCTGAAACGAACGAAGGCGATATACTCCAGTACTTGTAGATTATCGAAGCGACGAACGTCTACGTCGATTCGTGGTTTCTTCCAGAGTCCATGGCAAAAGCTCCTTAGACGAATGTCCTTTTATGAATAGTAATTCGATTGAAGAAATTGTTGGTGGTGAAGTCGACGAGGTGGTGGATCCGTACTATCAAACCATCATCGGCTGAACAGTCCAGAATGCTCCTTAAATCCAAGTTATTGGGAAATCTAGAGGTCAAAATTCGTAACTATTAGAATGCACTAATTTGATATGTGAGGACCGCCGACTGCTGGACTCTGCGGTCTCCGCTCTTAGACCCTTCCCCTGTGGGTGGGGGTGGTACAATAACCCTCGCGGTATCCCCTGCCTGTCGTAATAGGCGAAAAAAGGAGCGTCAGTGGCTCTGAACTTTGGAGCGTGTGTTGGCGACCACGGGGCCCTTAGCTGAGCCCTGGCATTGCTTTCTCTTTCTTGTGCCAGGCCCTCCGCTTTCATCTATCCTATCCAACCTCTCTTGGTGAACTCTTACTCTTTTCCGACCCCGACGCTATTAGGTTTGCGAGTGCTAGGGAGTCATTCACTTTCACGCACTTCGTGGCCCTTGACTTCCTTTGGCCGATATCTTCATTTTTCGAAGTGCTAAGTCCCTTTCATTTTTTCCTTCTGATTAATGTTAATTTGATAATGGTTGCCTAGTTGTGTTTCCTCTTTAAACAGTAATCACCACCACCACAATCCCGTGTCTGATGGAAAGTCGGGATTGTTTTACAAACGGTGGTTCCCCACAGGCCAGTGGTTGGCCATATTTTCCGACACGTGAAACGTCTCTTGTCGAAAGTGGTGGACACTAGATCTCGTATCCCCCAAAAGCCGTCACTAACTCGGTTGTTGGGATACTATTGTGGGCATCAATCAGCCAATTGTGATGAGAATACCCTACAACTTATTCAATTTACGTACAATCAACATAGAGAAACAAAACACTTATATATATTTAATATAATGTTTTCGTTAGTGAAAGGAGGGTGTATTTTCTCAGGACTGCTACCTCAGCCAGATGGCATTGCATTATTGCAGTACGATATGAGTATCGCCCGAATATTGTAGAAAAAAGGTAAATTCATTAACAAATCAATGGGATATCATTTTTACTGTATTCTGTTAGGACCAGCTTAAGCGCTTCTTCTAGCTACCAGGTAAAGAGACTTGGTGTGGAACAATAACCACATTTAAATTACTCCCCAGCTACTTTCCGTTAATATTCAAGCAGCTGTTTTACTCAGGATGCTTCACTAATCCTACCAATGACAAGAGTCGAAACAAAAGAGACAAATCACATCACACCAATGTAATGAATTGTTGATTTTATTTCGTGAGCTTTCGATACTGTAGGCCTTGATACTAGTAGAGGAGCAATAGGGTTCCCAAAACATAGCGTCAGCATTTTTTTGCTGAGTCAGCACCCGAAGTCTAGTACTGTAGCTATGCGAATAGTAGCTATAGTAGTTGTACAGTACCGATTTTGCGTATTTGCACAAGAGAGCAGGCCTAAACTTACGGACACTATCTTGGATGGGACTAACCTCAGTTTTACGGCTAGATCCCCTTCCCGACACCTAAGAGAGCGAGCCTAACCCCACACCTAACTACATGGAAGAGTCTAACCTCAGTTTCTCGAGAAGATGCCCTTCCCGACGTCAACTGTGCAAGATGGCGGCTATAAACAGTCTCATACAGAGGAAGCTAGCCTAGAGGCTACTGCGCAATAAGATGGGCAGGGGAAACATAGGACTTTAGGAGACGGCCTAGGGGCGCTTGCGCAAGATGGCGGCTATATACATAAGCTCTTGTGTAGAAAGATGGGTCAGGGGAGACATAGGACTTAAGGAGACGGCCTGGGGGTGCTTGCGGAAGATTGCGGCTATACATAGACTCTTATGAGACGTCCTAAGAGCGCTTGCGCAAGATGGCAGCTACATAGGCTCTTATGAGGCGGCGTAGTGTCGCTTGTGGAAGGTGGCGGCTGTTCTTATGAGGCGGCCTATACATAAGCTCTTATGTAGATAGATGGGTCAGGGGAGATATAGAACTTAAGGACACGTCCTAGGAGTGATTGTGCAAAATGTCGGCTATACACAGGCTCTTATGGAGAAAGCTAGCCCAGGGGCTACTGCGCAAAATGGCTGCTATACATAGGCTCTTATGGCCGCCTCCTCCTCTGACGGAACACAGCCGCCCTCCTCCTTCGACGGTGCGTTAGCGGTCAGCTTATAGCTTTATGACTCTATCCGACAAGTCTAAACATGCATAACTATGACGACGCGATCTTATGCTGAAGGCTTTACGCATTACAGGAGTGAACAGGTGCTGTTTTTCTGTTTCTAACTTGTAGTGGATATGCATGTTTAGACTTGTCCGTTATCAAGGTTACTTACTCAAGCCTTTATAGATGGAATGAGTAGCTTTAAGGAGGCTAAGGAATGCAGTAAGTACAACATTTTAAATTTAACGCAATATGTGTTTACAAAATTTAAAAATCTCCTACAACAGTCTTCGTTTTGCTGCCGACAATGTTATTATGCTCCTCAACAGCTCACTGCGAACATGTAGCATGCTTCCGAAATGTTAATGCCTCCTGCAGCATTCAAATTAAACAAAATATTTTGCGTTTATAAAATATATTATACTATTTAAGTTAAGTTTACAAGGAAGATAATGGAGTTCTTACCTAGTTCTTATTAACGTGGTTTTTCTTTTTCTGAATCATCGTCATGATGTAGTGAAATGAAAGGAAAAAGTTCATCTGTACACCGTGCACATTGTTCACTCCTCGGATTTGGTCCATCCCAATCATCATCATCACCACTTTCACCTCGATGCTTGTAATGATGTTGACAGGTTCTGCATAAAGCTACATCGATTGACATCTTACTGTAGGGAGGAAGGATGTCCAAAACAGCATTAACGGAACGAGCAGCGTACGTAGATAAATATCCTGGTGGTAAACATTGAATCAGATATTTTGGCATCTGATATAAGGTTTTATGTTTATAAAACATCTTAATAGCCTCACTTCTTTGTGTGAGATGAATAAGATGTCGGTTTTGGCATGCGGACAGCATGTACATTGATAGTTTTGTTTGTTATCAAGACAATTTTCTGTGACCGTGTAGTGTTTTTCTTCTTTCTGATCAACAGCGTTCGATGTCGAAGCACACACTGATGTTGATGATATAGGGCTGGTCTTATTTATAGTATTGTAACAATATTCGTTAGCGGATGCAAAGTAACATAACTCGTATGAATAATAAGACAATAGGCTGTTCTGTTAGCAGGATTGTTTTCACTTGTTTCAAATTTTAAACGAATATCGACAGGAGATTCTATTATATATTCTTCATGATAAGAGCAGTCTACAACTACAATCGGTGCTTTAATTTAAATTTCTAACTCTTCAAATAGAAGATCACTCTGCTTTAAAGTGTAAGCTAATTGAGGAAGCCTTTCGTCGTAGAGTACACACACGCGGTAGTAAATATTAAAAATGATTTCTTACTTCTCGAAGAGTTCCTAGATAAATCTTACGCGTGGTTTAATATATGTGTGATGAAAGCACTTAATACTCAAGCATTGAAAGTAAATACGGTTCTGTGCACACAACATATTCTTCGCGATAAAAAATCGCTAATATTTATTTTCATACTAGGAACAAAGAAATTGATGAATGCACGAATTTAATGAGCAGGCAACTGAACCAATAATGAATAATTGACGGACTTCTAGGCTGGTGTTTCGGGTTGGTCTCTGCTACGAATTTGTGACTTGCGAATAAACACGTGGGGAAGTCACAGAGTAGTCCAACATTGCCTTCAGTAATTATAAACTAGAAGGTAGTTATTCACCTGCAGAACACACAGGATGCTTGCTTTGCATTTAGTGTGGTGACTGGCTTAGTTCCAGCTAAACTTAATGTGAATCGCATTTCTTCTTATCCATATTATAATTTAATTTCAAATTTAAAAGACATACCAATCCAGATGGGAATGAGATATATTAGATAATTTGAAAATCAAAACGAGACCTCTGTGAGTATATTTGGTGCGAAGTACGATGAAACAACTCGTGTGCATAGGAAAGAATGAAGTTAATAAAGAGTTTACTCTTGTTCCTTTGTACGTTTCACACACATTTTCTGAAAAGAAAGTAGATCTACAAATTCTTCAGAATGGTGACAGTGAGAAGTATCACTTCTGTTTAATTAAGAATCTAGCTCGTCTTGTGCGCTTATCACTTACGAAGTCAAAGAATAAAATTTATCTATGCAGATGATATCTGTCTTACTTCCATCAAGAGGAAAAATTGGATTAACAAGAAATTTCTTTCTCTCGTATACATTATGTCACATGTGTGAGAAAGAAATCGCAGATAATGAAATGGAAGTTCGCAATCACTGTCACTTAACGTGTGTTTATAGGGGGTCAGCACGTCAATCGTGTAACTTAAAATTTCGGTGGCAAGAAGTATAATGCCTCCGGATATTGAATGACTTGTTGAGTTCAGAGAGTATAAAGTTAAAGAGACAGTGCCTTTTATTGTGTATACTGACACAGAATGCTTGTTAAAACTTGTTTCGAGTTGTTTTGCAAATGATAACACATCGCATTCAACTCCCGTGCACGAACATACACCATGGCATATTATTTACACTGTAGTTTTGACTGTGGTTTGGGCTCGTCGTAACGATTGTGTTAAATGAGACGTATGACTTAGTAGACACGCTTGCACCATATTGTTTTGAAACGAAACAGATGTTACCTCTATCTGTTGAGCAAGAAATGTATTTCCTCTCGTATACATGATGAAAAAATAAGCAAAGGCATTGTTTTCCAGTACGACAAAGCAACAACCCACACGGTGCGCACAACGTACGCTTTGCTTCAACGTCTTCGATGCGAGATGAGGAGGAATCCCCCATACAGTCCACATATTGCACCATGTGATTTCCATTTTTCGGCGAGCTGAAACAACATCTGTGGGGACGAGGAGATTTTCCAAAGATGAGGAAATTTACTGACTCGTATTCGAATTGCTCCGTGACCAGGGAGCGGATTTCTATCATTGAGAGATAGAACGATTGTTTGAACGCTCAGACCGTTGTTTACAGGAAATTGGTGAATATGTTGAAAAATAGTGTTATGTATCTGACACTTTAAAGTGTCGTGCAGCTTTCAATGACAGTTACTCGGCCTGAATTAATGATAATTTACAATTTATTTTTATGACCCTTCGTAACTTTCTAGGACTGTCAAGATAACATGAGTGCCCCTTGTGGGTGCGGGCGGTAGAATAACACCCACGGTATCCCCTGCATCTCGTAAGAGGCTGCAGGGATTCTTAACGTGGGAGCGTGGATTTTGCGACCAAGGGGTTCTCAGCTGAGTAATAGCATTATTTCCGCTTACTTGTGACATCTATCCTATCTGACCTCCCTTGGTAAATTCTTGTTCTTTTACGAACCCGACGTTATTAGAGCACTCGAGACCTAGGGGTCTTCAATGTTCGCGCCCTTCCTGACCCTAGCCTTTCTTTGGCCGATTCCTTCATTTTCCTCTATAATTAGTGTTATATAGAGGATGGTTGCTTAGTTGTACTTCCTCTTAAAACAAAAATCACTACCACCACTCCCCCTGAGGGTGGGGGTAGTAGAAAAAACCCACTGTATTTCTGCCTATCGTAAGAGGCGACTAATAGGGCTCCTAGTAATTCTAAATTCCGCAGTGTGGGTTGGCGACCATGGGGCGCTTAGCTGAGTCTTGGCATTGCTTCAACTTACTTGTGCCAGGCTCCTCACTTTCATGCAATCTATCTGACCTCTCTTGGCCAACTCTTCTCCTTTTACGACCCCGAAGGTATTAGGTTCCGAGGCCTAGCGAGTCTCCTTTTCACGCCCTTTGTGGCCTTTGTTCTTCTTTGGCCGACACATACATTTTTCTCCATAATTATTGTCAAAAGAGGGTGGTTACACATTTGTACTTCCTCTTAGAACAGTAATCACTACAAACACCTCTTGCTTTAGTAAGTTATTTATTTAGCTGATCGTAACAGGCAATCGCTCAAACGCAGTTCCAAAAATAGACAACAAAATAAAATAAAATAAAATAAAATAAAATAAAATAAAATGAAAAAATAAAATAAAAATAAAACAATTGCAAACACAAAAATATTAAGTCTAGCCCTACCCATTCATCTCTTACACTTATCTATTCTTTAACTTTCCACATAGTTATTACAACAGTGCGCTGGTCATCAGATCCGCTGACTTAAACATTTCGTCAGCCTCATCCCATTGCCTACTTGCTCGCCTCCTGACGTACCAGTTCTTCATATATACACTGACCTTGTTAGTTCACGTATTAGTCAACAATTACATCATGTAGTCAAATACCTAACCTCGTTACCACTGTTAGCTCAATTTCACATACATGCTTTGGCAGAACCATAATGTCATGTCCGATCAAAACGATTACACCTTCTATAATTGTAGTCACTAAACCACTACACTATCCTAATTACACTACACCAAACTCGATGTTTCAAGGCATCTCCAAATTTAGCACGTAACAGGCCTTCAGTCACATTTCACCCTTAACCACACTAGTCAACTCTACCCCAACAAATCATTTTCTTACCCGCATACTCTATCACTCTTGCACACTCTTCTGGTTTAACGCTTTAACCTCTCTTTCTATGCACATTCTTCTCGTAACTTCTTTTCTCAAATTCTCTTTATCGCACATACATAACTGTTTAAATCCCCACCCCCCCCACCCCAGTTTTCCCATCCTCTATAATCCACCTAATAATTTTTTTCTCGTAACCTATTTCTAATAATTCCCGAAGTTTGGCACTCAATAGTTTATTTCTTACTTTTCCCGTCACTTTACAATTGCCAAAGAGGTGTAGATAATTTCCTGCTATCCCACATAATACACATAATGTCTTATCTGCACCCTTTAACCAACACTTATTCTTTTATAAAACCCATCAGCCACCATAATAACCCTCCTCAATTCCACCTGTCTACATGTCTAGTATTTATCTCTGCTACATCCATAACTTTATTAAAACACTAAGCGATCCTCATTGCCTATATTCTACAAATAATTTATGCCTTTGTATGTCTCTAATCCTCCTCGAAATCACCTCTTCCCCTCTAGATTTCTTCTTCTTCCAAACCCCATCCCACATGTACCAAAACCCTACCTTCTCCAAGTACATTTTAATTTTGTATAACCAACACCCCTTGTACATGAATTTCTTTTGCTGGTACGTGGCCTGGATCACCCTACCTCCTCCTCCATTTTTCAGATATATCCAATATTCAACTACTCTTATCACACACTCCATCTCTATATTTTTCCCATAAATTAGTTCTAACCACGTATTCGCTGTGCACCCCTCCTCCAAGCCCCATATTTCCGCCACATACATCATCCTGCCGAATACAACTGACTTTAAAACTAACCTCAAAGTTTTATAGGTAATTCCAGGATATTAGGCCACTAAATTTTTACTGAGGCTAAGGCTGCAAACCCCTTACTCCTCGCCCTTCTGATTTGATCCTCCCATGTCTCTTTTCTGTTAAAAGTCACTCCGAGATATTCCAACGTATTTACTTGTTCTAACCTCTCTCAATGCAACATCCATGTCATTCCATTTGTTCTTCTTTTATGTTTCTGCGTTACTAACACTTACGAATTGTTCCCATTAATTTTCAAGGTCCATTTCATAGCAAACTCCGTCAATGAATTTAAAGTTCTTTGCATGCCCACTGCTGTCAATGTCAGGAAAATCACATCGTCAGCGGAAATCAATCCCGGTGCTTCTGACCATGAATCGCCGGTTCCGCACACTCATTCGCCCCATGCCCCTCTAAGATATCATTGATAAATAATATAAACAATAATGGGGATAATTTATATCCTTGTTTTAAACCCACCTTCGACTTAATGGGCCTACACAACCTGTCTTCCTCCAATTTAATACAGCAACTGACTTCCTTGTATATCTCCTCTACTGCTCGTATCATCTTCCCCGAAACTCCCAAACCATCCAATTTTTCTATTAACGGTCTTCTATTTACCTTAGCAAACGCCTTTTCAAAATCTGTTGCCGCAACATATACATTACCTCTTCACTTACTCAAGTATTTCTCTAATATCGTCTTCACTATCAATATATTGTCTACAGTTCTTTTCCGTTTGCTAAATCCTCCTTGGTAATGTGTCAAAACCGAGATCTTTTCCGCCCATTCACTTAATCTATAAGCTAATAACCCTGTATAAATTTTACTTAGAGAACCTAATAGAGATATACCCCTATAATTATTCATATTGCTTTTGCTACATTTCTTCCTGTATATAGGACATACAATTCCTGTTTCCCACCTTTTAGGGTCCTTACCACCATGAAGAATGTTATTAAATAATTTCACAATGCCCTACATCATAGTTCCAATTTTGCTTATCTCTTTCCAGATTTTATTGTTGATACCATTGCAACCTCCAGTCGACCTGCCCCTGATTTTACTTATCACTCCCAAGGTTTCTTCTTTTGTAATTTCTTTGTCCAGTTCGAATGTTGAGCCTCCCATTCTCTCCAGATCACTTATTCTCCCGTCTCTCTAAACCATTCCTCCTCCTACCCCTCGAGTAATTCACTAAAATAATTCACCCACTACTCATCCTCAATACCTGTTTCTTCAAATCTTCCTCCACCCTTAATTATTCTATTTATTCTCTCACAAACGTTTTCGATTTCATTCATGCTACAATCTTTATTTAACGCTTCCGTTTGTTCCTTCATACAGGTATTTTTTGTCTTACTTAATTTCCTTTGTATTCTTTATTTTAATTACAGAAAACAACTCTTTCTGAGCTCCCCCCTTACTTTCTACTGTATACTCTCTTAACGCCCGCAAAACCCCCTTTGTCACAACCTCGCACACTACACTGAACCACCCTTCTCTCTCTCTTTTTTTTCTCCTCTTCCTTTCAATCTTGGCTGCCCTCTTAATTAGCTGTAGTAGCAGTTCTAACGCTCTATGTTATTTTCCTCTTGCTTTAGTACACAGCCAAATGTTGGACTGTATTGTTGATGGTTTACAAACAATATGGGTGTTACTATGGATTTCAGATTCATTAATATAATGATGAAAATAAGAATGCGCTATAAGATTGTTCTCATATTAATTTTGGGAATTTCGTCAAACTTTAGTTTGCCGATCCCAGTCACAAGAGTGGAGAAGCCTATTAGGTGAGTACGAAGATATGTACAGTATAAAATTTATTACGAACAGCCCCAGACGATAGCAAACCACAATCATTATTACAGCTCAAGGCTTGAACGAGTACGGTACTTACTTCAAAAACACATATAAGTACATACCTCCTGTGGGTGGGGGCGGTAGAGAAAATTCCGATGTATCGCCTGCCTGTCGTAAGAGACGTCTAATCGGGACCCCAGAAGCTCTAAGACTTGGAGCGTGGGTTGGAGACCACGGGGTCTCAAGCTGAGTTATTTTCTTGTTTGCACGATCTCTTGCCAGGCTCCTAACTTCATTCAATCCTATCTGATCTCCCTTTGTCAACTGGTGTTCCTTTCGGACGCCGACAGTATTATGTTTGCGAATCATAGGGAATATCACCCTGTGGGTGGGGGCGGTTTAATAACACCTACGGTATCCCCTGCCTGTCGTAAGAGGCTACTAAAAGGGCCCCAGGGGCTCTGAACTTTCGAGCGTGGGTTGGCAACCACGGGGCCCTTAGCTGAGTCCTGGCATTGCTTCCATTTCCTTCTGCCAGGCTCCTCACTTTACTCTATCCTTGTTCAACACTTGTCCTTTTCTGACCCCGGGTGTATTACGTATGGAGGCCTAGGGAGTCTTTATTTTCATGGCCTTCGCGGCCCTTGTCTTTCTTTGGCCGATACCTTCATATTTTCGAAGCGTGGGATCCCCTCCATTTTTATCTCTGATTAATGTTCTATGGAGGACGATTACATAGTTGTACTTCCTCTTAAAACAATAATCACCACCACCACCCTCCTTGTTCTACCAATCCCTTTGCAACTACCTTCATTTTTGAATGGTGGGGTCTGTTGGAGTTTCCTTTGATTTGTGTTGACAGAGGAAGGGTACCAACTTACTCTTTCTCGTAAACCATTGGTCACAAATATTTCCACTCGTTGGGTGATCTAATGCTCGTCATGTGCTGGTGGTGGTGGTGACTGAGGAAGTACAACAAGACAACATTGTACATTAGTACATCGGTTTACTGCTATATTACCTACGTCAAACAAAAAGGAAGGATAGTTCATGCCAGATTAATTATCAATTAGAACTAAAAGATCAACTTCATCATAAGCAATACGGACTACGAAATGCAGTACATGTGATACAATACACGATAAAATATATGCTTCAATGTGTGTTATGTTATTTTCACAATGTTCCTTGATATTCTATATACTGATTTCCGGGATTTCTCCGGCTACTGCATCTGCAGAAGGCCAACAGTTAGAAGATGTGAATGCATACCAAAGTAAACTTGAAAATGAAGATCTCTTTGGTTTTCACGGACCTAAGGAGGAAGCCACATTAACGAAGAATAACAAAATGCATACCTCAACTATGAAATCTCTTCACGAGACTGGATATACACAAGGATACATGAAGCACACCGAAGAGAAGGTGGTGGGGGAAATTACTGAACGGGAAAGTGATTCCAACACTGAAAGTTCTTTTGCGAGCGATACGAACCGGGTAGCATTGCTGTCTTACACGTATATCCAAGGAAACGCTGATGAAAGCACTTGTCGATCGCATGATGACATAGGAAATATAATTGGCTCACCTTTCCGCCATTTCAACAAGGCCTCAACTACAACGAGGAAAATAACTAAGAAGACAAAAGGACCACTGCTGGGCCAGAGGAGCAAGTCAACAGTATAGCTGAATATTCTTGTGTGGATTATGACGATGATAACGATGTATCCATGAACGAATTAAGTACCCCCAGCGAAGAGCTATCATATACTGCCGAAGGACAGTTCGATTACGTTGTACGCTATAACGAATTGGACAAAGTAATTAAGAAGTTGAGGGACCCGGATGGAAGCAAGGACAGACTTAGATCTCCAGTGCAAAACGTACTCCTTGCCATAGTAAACTCTGGTCAGAGGAAATAACACGACACGATGAAACAGAAATCACCACCACGACCATTTTTGAAGTTAAAAATCAATATAGGACGTACCACCACAAGGAACCGTGAACTACCAACCAATTACCATCTAATGTCAGAGCTTAGACCTCAAGGAGATACGAGCAAATCTTCAACATACTTCAGATCCTAATTCTTCTGATAGCCGACCTGGAACTTCTTGGTCATCGGCTTTGGAAATAAAGTATAGTACAGCCTGCCCCAATGACAAATGTCCTTTTAATATTTGGACCATTTGTCTTTCACATTTCTTACTTTGGTACCTGGAATTTGTTATTTGTCTCTCCGAATTTCTTCTCTCCTTTCTTATTTTTAAACTTCCTTATTTTTATTTGACTATGTCTTATCTTCTTTAATTTTTCAATTTTCCTTATTTTCTTTAGCGGTAAATATAAGAGAAAGTACGATCTCATTAAATGGTTTTCAATTGTACATTAAACTATTACTAAATAGATGTTGAGACGAGCTATTCCATCCTCCTCTTTCTCCGCCGAGCGGTGAAGAGAGTGTCAGGAACGCGACTGAAAGAGGTAGAGTACTTAAGAAATAGTTTGGTCTCACTGCACTTTCGAAAAGGAATTTACGGAAAAGGACGTGTGTACTGCAAGTTCCGTCTGCGAAAGGACTAAATTGAACAAAGTAAGAATTAATGCCAGACGTTTAAAATATCACCTCTTAACGCGTATCCCGGTACAACTTCCTTAAAATAATCCTTTTTTTTTAAATTACAAAGTACAATTGTATGTCAGCCAGAGGTGGCTACGCTCACATAGCCCCCTTGGTTGGATGACATTCGTGCTACTTCATCCTCCTCTTCCTCGGCATAATGGTGAAGAAAGAAGAGACAATACGATGGGGGTTAGGTATGTAAGAAATACCACAGTCTGACCACACAGCCGAAAGTGCTTGTTGATTCTAGGTTATGGGCAAATGGAACACGGTGTTTGCATTAATTATTATCCATTATTCCTGATATCAATAAGTCTCAAATTCTGAATGTCCTCTACAATCCCACTTCATAAGACTTTTACTTTGAGCATCATGTTTTTCATTCTTAAAATGTACTTCTAGAAGATTAAGTAACAGAACCATCCAAATATTTGGTGCTTTTAAACAAATTAGGAGTTATACTAGTGACATAATACCGAAAGAATGGGAAGGGGATGATCATCTGTCGGATTTACAAAAAAAGGGAACAAAAACTTTGCCAAGCAATCACCGAGGAATAACGTTTCTAGTCTCTTTGAGTAAGATTTGTACAGGGGTTTTGGCAAATCGATTAGCGGCCTATTCCGAAAAGCAGGCAGTAATATCAATATTCCAAGGAGGAATTCGAAAGCGAAGAAGAACAACAAGCAACATTATGACAGTCTGGATGATATTAGATTAATACCTACAGTAAGTAGGGAAAGAGGCTCTATGTATCTCTCGGCCATAGACTTTGAAAAAGCCTTTGATACCGTCAGCAGAAAAGCTCTGATAGAAAGTATAGGCAGGCTGATTTGTTTCGTGAGCTTTCGATATTGTAGGCCTTCATACTTAGTTTTCTTCGGACACTAGGATATTAGCGCATCCTTCCATCTTTCAGGACATCCTGATGCCTTTATGGCCTACAAATTGTGTTATGTAATACTTTTCGATCGGACCGGTAACATAAGTATTTAAAAAATTAAATGTTGGGCAACTTTCCCGAAACTACCACTTCAGCCAGCGTGGAAAATAATTATTTATAGCTCGGGCTGAAGTACCTTAATCCCATACTTCACATACCGATTTCCATGAAATGATGTTCACTGAAGCCACGGTGGGACTGCGAGAAGTTAACTTGCGGATGAAACTGCAAAAGAAAGCGGAGCTTTTACCTCCAAGACATGTTAATGTACCTGATAAAAATATTTGTTATAGCTACGTCGTACCATCTTGGCGTCCTGGGAATCGGAGTGGCAAACTATCCGAACTCCCAACAAGCCAAGAGCAGTCATCTATCGTGTGGTGGTCTTGCCTCCGGCCTTCACGGAAATAGGCCACAGTATTGCTTAGTCATGGACGATCTACGCACTCTCATCTCCTAAAGATGGAGCAACTCTCAGTGTGTCCTTTTGGTGCCGACTTCACCGTGGCCCACATCCTCTTAGTGTGCGTCCATCTCTCTGGCCGAAGAGTGAGCCTCTGCCTGCAGGAAACACTCGAATGCGTAGTAGGCAATGACGCGACTACTGCTGATCTCGTCATTCGCTTTATGTGCGATAGTGGATTATTCAAGTGTATGTAAATTGCAAGTGTTATATTGCTCAGGGAAGTCACGTCCCCTTCTGATTCGTTAGTGAAATTTTCGGCAAAAAATAAAGTGTTTTAATTTTGTTGTATACTTCATTTAGTTCATTTAGTTGTATTGTAAATTTCTTTTCCACTTAATTTGTTCAGAGATGATGATTACCTAATTGTACATCCTCTTAAAAATCACCACCACCACCACCACCATTAGGCGTAGCGTTGGACGGAGACTACGTGGGGAGGCCTTCTCGGAGCTGAACTTGAAATCCTGATTAAGGTGGTGGTGGTGATTATTGTTTTAAGAGGAAGTACAACTAGGCAACCATCCTCTATATAACACTAATCAGACGGAAAAATTTAAGGGATCCGACACTTCGAAGAATGAAGGTATCGGCCAAATGAAGACAAGGGCCACGAAGGACGTGAAAATGAAAGACTCCCTAGCCCTCGCAAACCTAATAGCGTCGGGGTCGGAAAAGAACAAGTGTTGACCAAGGGAGGTCGGATAGGAAAGGTGAAAGTGAGGAGCCTGGCACAAGTAAGTGGAAGTAATGCCAGGACTCAGCTGAGGGCCCCGTGGTCTCCAACCCATGCTCCAAAGTTCAGAGCCCCTGAGGCCCCTTTTAGTCGCCTCTTACGACAGGCAGGGGATACCGTGGGTGTTATTCTACCGCCCCCACCCACAGGGGGGAAATCCTGATTAACCTGGGGACTGCACATTGTGCCAATAGAAGCAGTGAGGTTGTGTAAGGCTTTACACATTCAGGACGTAACGCCTACGCCTACTACTGCTCTGTTCACAAGATTTTTAAACATAGCTATTCATTATGCTCTTAACGACGTGGTGCATGTAACTGGTTATCTGTGTGCTTTTAACGAGTTCTAAATACGTGGGCGTGGATTTTTGAACTTCGCATGCTGATGTAGCATACCACGTGACCGTGACGTCACGACTACGTGCTCTTGTTTGTAAACAAAGCCACGTACTTTTTTGACAGCTGTCATCTTGACGGGCCCTAACCTCACTTTTAAAGATAATAGAGCATCGCTAACCTTACTGTTGCCATCTTCACGCACTAAACCTCTAGGCTGCCACTTTATGCATGTTGTAGCGCGGAATTTAAAATCCAACAACAGAACATCGCTAACCTCACTGCTGCCATCTTCAAAATTTCAGTGTTCCAAATACTAAAAACTATCAAGCAGATACTGATTTCTGTTAGAAAAACGCAACTTATTGCACTACTAATAGGTCGGGGATTTTATTAGGTGATTCTGATAAGACGTGACCCCTGGGTTCCATTCCCTGTTATGTGTGGCATGAATTTCTTCGGTTCTGAACACAAAACCATTTACCAATAAAGATTAATTTGCTACACTTAACAAAGTAGATGTGTTCTTGCTAATAGCAATCGATGAGTGTGTTGCTGCTATTAAAAATATACCCACTTCAGCTAACTCTTTCTAGGAAGAAGGCGTGGTGAGGCCCTTTTTCCCTTTAGCCCTTTAGCCATTTAGCCCATTAGCCCTTTAGCCCTTTAGCCCATTAGCCCATTAGCCCTTTAGCCCTTTTGCCCATTAGCCCTTTAGCCTATTAGCCCTTTAGCCCTACAAGGAATGTGCGGTAAGGAGGAGGAAGAGTGTCTTCATCCTTTTGCCCTTCTGATAAGACGTAAACCCTGGGTTCCATTCCCCATCATGTGTGCAGCACGATTATTTTTTTCGGTTCAGCATTTTACATAGTAGCCCTTGCCTGCACAAGCTACATGCTTGTAACCCATGCCAACAGATTGAAATAACATGTTTCCGAACCGATATTTTATGTGGTAACTTGTTCAATTTCTAGGGACTTAAAGATGAGCACTAAGCGTTTTGTTTAATTTTACTTTCCGTATGAGCTACATGCTTGTAACCCATGCCAACAGATTGAAACAATAGGTTTCCGAACCAATATTTCATGTTACACGTTTATGCGGTAACTTGTTCGACTGCTTTTCGCATAAGACAAATGATAGAAGGCAAATCATTTGAAGTTGTACTTTTGTTGTATTCATATTATCGTTTATCGAGCGAGTAAGGTACGCAGTATGTGCACTGCCTTACGCATAAGATCGCGTAGTATGTTCGATAGAGATATGCCTTAACCGAGCGGGAAGAGGTGGAGGACGTTATAACAGCTGCTATTTGCACAAGCTGTTCAGAATTCGTCTTATTTTTTTCTCTGTTCGAATCTATCTTCTTAGAACAAAGGTATCCCCTAACATGTTCTGAACACATGTTGTATCGTGTATCGTGTTCTATTCTAGTCTTGATAACTTATTTAGTGTTCTGAACACATCAGTCAATGTTATAATCGCATGTTGAAGGTAACAACATCGATTATAGTGTTCTATTCTAGTCTCAATTACTTCTCTTGTAATCTAATCTTCTTAGAACAAAGGCATCCTCTGACATGTTCTAAACACATGTTGTAACGATTCTAGTCTTGATCACTTACTTAGTGTTGTGAACACATCAATCATTGTTCTAATCACATGTACAGTGCTCGATTCTAGTCTTGCTATGTTTCAATCACTTCTTTTGCGATCTAATCTTCTTAGAACAAAGGTACCCCCTGACATGTTCTGAACACATGTAGTATCTAGTACAGTGTTCGATTCTAGTTTTGATCACTTATTTAGTAATCTGAACACATCAAACAATGTCCTGAACACATATTGTATCGAGTACATCGATTGATTCTAGTCTTGTTATGTTTCAATCATTTCTTTTGTCATCTGCAAGTCTAACCATGCATAATGATGTTATCGCTGCACACTCTTACCTTCGGAATACAGGTTTAAAGTGGTTCTATAGAGATATAAAGCTATGCTTTGACATAAGGGGAGGCCTTAATGGCTTATGTCTAGCCGCTATTGTTTAAAGATGGCTGCTGTCAAAAATCACGTAGAAATTTTAAAATTACCCGCCACCACATTTCAAAGGTATGAGGTTTAGTGCTATAAAGATACCAGCACGATGCTCTGTTGATTAAAGATGAGAGCTGTCAAAAACACGTGGAATTTTACAAACAAGAGCACGTAGAATTTCAAATTGCCCTCCACCGCATGCATAACAGCATCCGCCATCTTACGCAGTAGCCTCTAAGCTAGCTTTCTTAATAAGAGCAGCTACCATTTTATGCAAGCACCCCTAGGCCGTCTCATAAGGAGCTGTGTATAGTCGCCATCTTGTCGCTGCTATCTTGCGCGAGCACCCCTAGGACGCCTCATAAGAGCCTATGCATAGCAGCCATCTTGTACAAGCGCTCTTAAGCCGTCTCATAAGGACCTATGTATTGCCACCATTTTGTGGCCGCCATCTTGCGCAAGCATCCCTAGGGAGTCTCATAAGAGCAGCAGCCATCATGTGCAAGCACCCTTAAGCTGTCTCATAAGAAGCTATGTATAGCCGCCATCTTGTAGAATTAGATAGCTGTCAATGCCAAGGGGCGTAAGTAGGAACCGAACCGTTGATCTCATCATTAGACAACTTTTTACTTATGCTATCATGTTCCTTATACTGCGAACCTACGTATTAGGCAGAAAAATTTTGTCCGTTTTGCTCTACGACACACCGTTTTCGAGATATTTCACATTTTTCATTTAAGCCCCAAATTTAATGAATCGAATCAGCACGGCACGTTAGCCTCTAAGGTAGCTTTCTTGATAAGAGCAGGAGCCATCTTGCGCAAGCACCCTTAAGGTTTCTCATAAGGAGCCGTGTATAGCTGCCATCTTCTGTGCGCCATCTTGCGCAAGCGAGCCTTTGTATAGCAGCCATCTTGAAGCCACCATCTTGCGTAAGCACCCTTAAGGAGTCTCATAAGGAGTCATGTATAGCCGCCATCTTGTGCAATTGGCGTCGAGAAGGGCATCCGGCCGTAAATCTAAGGTTAGGTCCTTCCATGAGGTTAGGCTTGCTGTCTTGTGCGTTAAAAGTTAGGTTAAGCCCCTTTAGATAGCAGATGTGAGGTTAGGCGGTGTATCATAGGGAGCCATGTATATCCGTCAACTTGTGCAATAGGCGTCGAGAAGGGCATCCAGCCGTAAAACTGAGGTTAGGCCCTTCCATGAGGTTAGGCTTGCGTTAAAAGTTAGGTTAAGCCCCTTTAGATCTTGTGTCCGCCATCTTGCGCAAGCATCCTTAAGACTTCTCATAGGAGCAGCAGCCTTCTTGTACAAGCACCCTTAAGCCGTCTCATAAGAGCAGCCCCCATCTTGCGCTAGCACCCGTAAGACGTCTCCTAAGGAGCCATGTATAGCCGCCATCTTGCGCAAGCATCCCATGGGAGTATCATAAGAGCTATGTATAGCAGCCATCTTGCAGCCACCATCTTGCGTAAGCACCCTTAAGGCGTCTCATAAGGAGTCATGTATAGCCGCCACCTTGTGCAATTGGCGTCGAGAAGGGCATCCGGCCGTAAAACTGAGGTTAGGTCCTTCTATGAGGTTGGGCTTGCTGTCTTGCGTGTCAAAAGTTCTTGCGCAAGAACCTTAAGGCGTCTTATAAGGAGTCATGTATAGCCGACATCTTATGCTATTGACGTCGGGAAGGGCATCCGGTCGTAGAACTGAGGTTAAGCCCTTCCATGAGGTTAGGCTTGCTGTCTTGTGCGTTAAAAGTTAGGTTAAGCCCCTTTAGATAGCGGATGTGAGGTTAGCCGTTGTCTCATAAGGAGTCATGTATAGCCGCCATCTTGTGCAATAGGCGTCGGGAAGGGCATCCAGCCGTAAAACTGAGGTTAGGTCTATCCATGATGTTAGGCTTGCTGTCTTGTGCGTTAAAGTTAGATTAAGCCCCTCTAAGATAGCAGATGTAAGTTTAAGCTCGCTCTCTTATGCGCCAGGAAGGGCATCCGGTCATAAAACTGAGGTTAGGCCTTTCCATGTGGTTAGACTAGGTCTCCTACGCATAAAAAGTTAGGTTAATCCCCTCCAAGATAGCGCATGTGAGGATAGGGTCGCACTCTTAGGCGTCAGGAAGGGCATCCGGCTGTAAAACTGAGGTTAGGCCCTTCCATGAGGTTAGGCTAGCTCTCTTACACATAAAAAGTTAGGGTAAGCCCCTCCAAGATGGCGGATGTGATCTTGGTGGTGGTGATTATTGTCTTAAGAGGAAGTACAACTAGGCAACCATCCTCTATATAACACTAATCAGACGGAAAAATTTAAGGGATCCGACACTTCGAAGAATGAAGATATCTGCCAAAGGAAGACAAGGGCCACGAAGGGCGTGAAGATGAAAGACTTCCTAGCCATCGCAAACCTAATAGCGTCGGGGTCGAAAAAGAACAAGAGTTGACCAAGCGAGCCCGGATAGGATAGATGAAAGTGAGGAGCCTGACACAAGTAAGTGGAAGCAATGCCAGGTGGTCGTGGTGATTATTGTTTTAAGAGGAAGTACAACTAGGCAACCATCCTCTATTTAACACTAATCAGAGGGGAAAACGGAAGGGGTCCAACACTTCAAAAAATGAAGTTATCGGCCAAAGAAAGGCAAGGGCCACGAAGGGCGTGAAAATGAAAGACTCCCTAGCCCTCGCAAACCTAATAGCGTCGGGGTCGAAAAAGAACAAGAGTTGACCAAGGGAGGTCGGATAGGATAGATGAAAGTGAGGAGCCTGGCACAAGTAAGTGGAAGCAATGTCAGGACTCAGCTGAGGGCCCCGTGGTCGCCAACCCACGCTCTAAAGTTCAGAGCCCCTGGGGCCGAAGCAATGCCAGGACTCAGCCTGGGACCCCGTGTCGCCAACCCATGCTCCAAAGCTCAGAGGCCCTGGGGCCCCCATTAGTCGCCCCTTACGAAGGCAGGGAATACCGTGAATGTTATTCTACCGCCACCACCCACAGGGGGTTGGCGGATGTGAGATTAGGGTCACTCTCTTAGCCACCGTGAGGAGGAGGCCTCTGCCGAGATCGTGTGGAGGAGGTGGTGGAGGTGGGTTCTCCCGAGACCGTGAGGAGGTGGAGGAGGAGGCCTCTGCGGAAGGCCGGAGGTGGAGGCAGCCGCAGAATCCCTGACTTTATCTACTAACGGTCTATGATGGTCATTTTATAATTAAAGAACTGCATAGGATGGGAGGGGATGCTGCAGCAAATGTGGAGGAAATATTAAATTATTAGCTGTGAAAATGGAGCGATATAAGGGATTTTCAAACATTATACGTTATAAACCAAGACAATGTGTTGAACTAAGATTTATAATAATAATAATATTTTATTGCAGCCAATGGCCAAAAGATATTTACATTAATACACAACATTAGCCATAGACACACTAGCAAATGTACCCGTGCTTCGCTACGGTATTCTACATTGTATACGGATATCGAAGTAAATTACTGTACATGAAGTGAATAAGATTTTTCACATTGCACGTCTCTAGCATAGGGAGGTCCGCAGACGTTATTTCCAATGTAAAGTGCGAGTTGCGGAGTTGTGATGATAGCGACAGGTCCACTTGTACACCGCAATTTACTATGCGTAACGTCAGTCACATTTTGATGGGTAATTTTTATAATAATAATCGGGGTCACCCATGCAAGGGGGCACCTATTCCTAAGGATAAAGAAAATCAGCTAAAAGAGTTTTGAAAAAAATGTACGCTCCCTTGTCGTCGGCTAGTCAAATCGAGAAGGGAATTATTCATTACAATGGCACATAGGCGTAGGAGGAGGACCCCATTCTTACTGCCAGTTAAAATTCGATGTGGGGAGTACTGATTACAACAGAAGACGCCTTCCAGCTGACAGTCACTATTGATTTGTAAAGTATTAATTACAATGTCAGACGCACTCCCTTCTAGATCGCTACAAATCGACTTCAGTGAATAAACGTAGATCGACATACGGAAGTGTATGCATGTTCACCTTCATTTACAGAATAACTGCTGCTAATCGGCGCACGATATCGAAAAGCGGATTGTACGGTAAAACGCCTCTGACCTCGTTTAGCAATCTAAACGGCTGGCCCTATGAAATTTCCTTGTATCACATCTATTTAAAGGTAAGATTGTTGTATAAAGGTTGAATAGGGTGAAATTTGTGTAAGATTTTCACACAGTGAATTACTTTTCACATACTTATGCGACAGCTTCAAACATAGAATTTGGCTCACATATGGATACTGGGTGAGCATATATTCGTGTGGAATTCGATGATCCTATCTTTCCTATAACTGAATCAAACCATCAATTATACGTGTAAAAAGTGGAAAAATTAGGTAAATCCAGGGGGTTGAACTTAGGATTTTCAGGAAACTTTTAAGCCCATGCAACCTATAAGTTATCCTTCACCGACTGTGTTCTTATGCATATTTGAAACTCCCAGCGTGTCCTCCTCAGAGAACTTTATGAATTTTAGATTTTTCTAGGTATCCTGAAGTCATCAGCTTGTCTGGTACCAAGTTTTAAGTTTCTAAGTTTCCTAGAATGGTCTCATTAATTCACGCCTGTTTTCATTTTTATGTCTTAATTTATATATTTTTATATCTCACTCCCCCTCCCCCACTCTAAAGGGAGCCAAACTTTGATTCTTAAAATATCGAGAGTGTTAGTATTCATCTCAGCGACACCAATAACTATGGATTCGACACTATTTTCGATTATTTTTATGTCGCAATCCCCCCTCACTCCCCACAACAAAGGGGGATGAACGTGGACTT
This sequence comes from Anabrus simplex, assembly GCF_040414725.1. Lineage (NCBI taxonomy): Eukaryota > Metazoa > Arthropoda > Insecta > Orthoptera > Tettigoniidae > Anabrus > Anabrus simplex. The sequence goes on along the minus strand of NC_090273.1, from coordinate 157,507,070 downwards.
ATAAAATATCCGGAGTCTCACTTATCATCTCAGTGACCCCGACAACTCTGGATTCGACACTATTTTCGATTATTTTTATGTATCACTCTCCCATCACCCCCACCACGAAGGCGGCTGAACTCGGACTTTAAAAAATTCCGGAGTGTCGCTATTCGTCTCAGCGATCCCGAAAGGTATGGATTCGCAACTACTTTCGATGATTTTTATATCACAACCCCTCGCCCCTCCCTCCGCCCCTAAGGGTTCCCGGGGGGAATTACCCCCACGTGGTTTCCCTCCTGATACTAAAAATCCGGAGTGTCACTATTCATCTCAGCGACCCCAAAAACTATGTATTCCATACTATTTTCTATTATTTCTATATATCAATCTCCCATAGCCCCCCACCAAGAAGGGGCTGAAATCGGACTAAAAAATTCCGGAGTGTCACTTTCCATATCAGCGACCCCGAAAAGTATGGATTAGACAGTACTTTCGGTGATTTTGATATCTCAGCCCCTCGCCCCCCGCCCCTAAAGGTTCCTGGGGTGTATTACCCCCACGTGCTTTGTATCCTGATACTAAAAATCTGTTGTGTCACTATTCATCTCAGCGACCCCGAAAATTATGGATTCCAACTATTTTCTATTATTTTTATATATTACCCCCATCGCCCCAACCCGAAGGGGGCTGAACTTGGACATTAAAAAATTCCGGAGTGTCACTATTCATCTCAGCGACCCCAAAAACTATGTATTCCATACTATTTTCTATTATTTCTATATATCAATCTCCCATAGCCCCCCACCAAGAAGGGGCTGAACTCGGACTTTAAAAAATTCCGGAGTGTCACTTTCCATATCAGCGACCCCGAAAAGTATGGATTAGACAGTACTTTCGGTGATTTTGATATCTCAGCCCCTCGCCCCCCGCCCCTAAAGGTTCCTGGGGTGTATTACCCCCACGTGGTTTGTCTCCTGATACTAAAAATCCGGAGTGTACAATTCACCCCGGCGACTACGAAAAGTATGTATTCGACACTATTTTATTTTTTATATATCAATCCCCCCCCTAGCCCCCACCCCAAAGGGGGCTGAACCTGGACTTTAAAAAAATCCGGAGTGTCACTATCTATCTCAGCGACCCCGAAAAATATGGATTCGAAACTAGTTTTGTTAATTTGTATATCTGACCCCCCCTCGCCTCCCCGCCCCTAATGGTTCCTGTTCTGTCTTACCCCCACGTGGTTTGTCTCCTGATACAAAAATACGGCGTGTACAATTCACCTCGGCGACCCCAAAAACTATGTATTCGACACTATTTCCAATTATTTTTATATATATCACTCTCCCATAGCCCCCCCACCACCAAGGTGACTGAATTTGGACTTTAAAAAAATTCGGAGTGTCACTATTCATCTCAGCGACCACGAAAAGTATGGATTCAACACTAGGCCTACTTTCGATGATTTTTATATATCAATCCCCCCCTAGCCCCCACCCCAAAGGGGGCTGAACCTGGACTTTAAAAAAATTCGGAGTGTCACTATTCACCTCAACGACCCCGAAAACTATGGAGTCGACACTATTTTCTATTAGTTTTAGATATTACTCCCCCATCGACCTCCACCCCAAAGGGGGCTGAAGTTGGACATTAAAAAATTCCGGAGTATCACTATTCATTTCAGCGAGCCCGAAAAGTATAGATTCGGCACTACTTTCGATGATTTTAATATCTCACCCCTCGCCCCCCCCCCCGCTCCTAAGGATTCCTGGACCGTCTTACCCCCACGTGGTTTGTTTCCTGATACTAAATATCCGGAGTGTACAGTTCACCTCGGTGACCCCGAAAACTATGTATTCGGCACTATTTTCGTTTAATTTAATATATCACTCCCCCCTCGCCCCCCACCCCAAAGGGGGCTTAACTTGGACTAAAAAAAATTCCGGAGTGTCACTATTCATCTCAGCGACTCCAAAAAGTATGGATTCTACACTATTTTCGTTAATTTGTATATCAGACCCCCTCGCCCCCCACCCCTAAGGGTTCCTGGCCTGTCTTACCCCCACATGGTTTGTCTCCTGATACTAAAAATCCGGAGTGTACAATTCACCTCGGCAACCCCGTAAACTATGTATTCGGCACTATTTTTCGTTTAATTCAATATATCACTCCCCCCTCCCCCCCAAAGGGGGCTTAACTTGGATTTAAAAAAATCCGCAGTGTCACTATTCATCTCAGCGACCCCGAAAAGTATGGATTCGACACTTTCGTTAATTTATGCCTTTGCTGGCAGGACCTAGGTTTACGCAGCACTATATCTTCTGGTATGGGCTAGAGCAATTTTGTTACTTTCATTGATCTGTCTCTGTCTTATCCTTGGCTTTGAGAATATGAAAGTGACTGAGGTATGAGCAATGCTAGTAATGCCATTCCTTCTGCAGCCAGTCCCTGCTATGAATGGTGTGAAAATGTTGCTCATAGGGCTGGGTTGGTGCATGCATTTCAGTGGGCTTGGCAGACTAATATGTAATAGCAACCTCTGGCCCGGTGAGGAAAGCAACGGGAAACTACCTGGATTCTCATTTCCCTAGTATGCCTCTTCAGTGATGCCTAGGCCATATATGATAGTTGATGGCGGAGCTGTTGAGGATCCAACCAGCCTTAGGGTTGAATACAGAACATACATACACATTCGTTAATTTGTACATCTGAGCCCCTCGCCCCCCGCCCTTAAGGGTTCCTGGGCTGTCTTACCCCCACATGGTTTTTCTCCTGATACTAAAAATCCGAAGTGTACCCCGAAAACTATGTATTCGACACTATTTTCGTTTAATTTTATATATCACTCCCCCCCTCGCCCCCACCCAAAGGGGAGCAGAACTTTTACTTTTAAAAAATCGGGACTGTCATTATTCATCTCGGCGACCCTGAAAACTGTGGATTCGATACATTTTTCGGTTATTTTTATACATTGACCCCCTTGACCCCCACCCCTAAGAGAGCTACAGATGGCTTACGCCCACAGTGCTCGTCTCCAGATAGTAATTCATAAGTGTACCAAGTTTGGTTGAAATTGCTTCAGTGGTTTAGGAGGAGATGTGTCATTTACATACATACAAACATACAAACATACATTCTTTTTATATCTTACTATATATAACAATGTATGCATGTATGTATGTATGTACGTATGTAAATGACACATCTCCTCCTAAACCACTGGAGCAATATCAATCAAATTTTGAACACTTATTATTTGCTATTCGGAAACGAGCACTGTGGGGGTAAGCCACCTCTAGCCCCCTTAGGAGTGTGGGTTACGGTGTTCAGGTAAAAACATAATCGAAAATAGTGTCGAATCCATAGTTTTGGGGTCGCTGAGGTGAATAGTGGCACTCCCGAGTTTTTAAAAGTCAAATTTCTGCTCCCATTTGGGTGGGGGGCGAGGGGGGACTGATGATGGAAGTATGTGTCTACATGACACATCTCCTCCTAAACCACTGGAGCAATTTCAATCACATTTTGAAACTTATTCTTTGCTATCTGAAGACGAGCACTGTGGGGGTAAGCCACCTCTAGCCCCATTAGGGGTGGGGTTAGGGTGGTCAGGTAAAAAATAATCGAAAATAGTGTCGAATCTATAATTTATGGGGTCACTGATGTGAACAGTGACACTCCCGATACATAAAAGTTTAAATTTCTGCTCCCATTTGGGTGGGGGGGCGAAGGTGGACTGATATATAAAATTAAACGAAAATAGTGTCGAATACATAGTTTTCGGGGTCGTCGAGGTGAATTGTACACTCAGGATTTTTAGTATCAGGAGAAAAACCACGTGGGGATAAGACAGGCCAGGAGACCTTAGGGGCGGGGGCAAGGAGGTCATATATACAAATTAACGAAAAAGTGTTGAATCCTTACTTTTCGGGGTCTCTAAGATGAATAGTGACCCTCCGGGTTTTTAAAGTCCAAGTTCAGCCCCCTTTGGGGGGTGAGGGGGAGTGATATATAAAAATAAACGAAAATAATGTCGAATACATAGTTTTCGGGGTCGCCGAGGTGAATTGTACACTTCGGACTTTTAGTATCAGGAGATAAACTATCAGGAGATAAACCACGTGGGGGTAAGACAGCACAGGAACCCTTACGGCCGGAGGGGTGAGGGGGGTCAGATATACAAATTAACGAAAATGGTGTCGAATCCATACTTTTCAGGGTCGCTGGGATGAATAGTGACACTCCGGATATTTAGTATCAGGAGAAAAACGACTTGGGGGTAATACACCCCAAGAAACCTTAGGGGCAGGGGGCAAGGGGACTCAGATACAAAAATCATCAAAAGTAGTGCTGAATCCATCCTTTTCGTGGTCGCTGAGATGAATAGTCACACTCTGGAACTTTTTAAGTCCAAGTTCAGCCCCCTTCGTGGTACCTGGCGATGGGAGAGTGCTATATGAAAATAATCGAAAAAGTGTGTCGAATCCATAGTTGCCGGGGTCACTGAGATGAATAGTGAGACTCCGGATATTTTATAAGTTTATCCCCCTTTGGGTTCGAAAATCGTCGAAAATAGTGTCGAATACATAGTTTTCGTGGTCGCCTAGGTGAATTGTACGCTTCGAATTTTTAGTATCAGGAGACAAACCACGTGGCGGTTGGACACCCCTGGAACGCTTAGGGGCGGGGGGGGCGAGGGGGTGAGACATATATATCATCGAAAGTAGTGTCGAACCAATACTTTTCGGGCTCACTGAAATGAATAGCAACACTCCGGATTTTTTAATGTCCATGTTCACCCCTCTATGTGGGGGGAGGATGGGGGAGTGATATATAGAAATAATATAAAATAGTGTGGAATACGTAGTCCTCGGGTTCGCTGAGATGAATAGTGACACTCCGGAATTTTTTGAAGTCTAGTTTCAGCCCCCATTGTAGTAAGGGAGATGGGAGAATGATATATAAAAATAATCGAAAATAGTGTCGAATCAATAGTTGTCGGGGTCGCTGAGATGAATAGTGAGACTCCAGTTATTTTATAAGTCCAAGTTCATCCCCCTTTGGGATCGGGGGTGAGGGGGGGAGTGATATTAAAATTAATCGAAAATAGTGTCGAATACATAGTTTTCGATTTCGCCTAGGTGAATTGTACACTTCGAAATTTTAGTATCAAGAGACAAACCACGTGGGGGTAGGACAACCCAGGAACCCTTAGAGGCGGGAGGGGGGCGAGAGGGCTGAGATATAAAAATCATCGAAAGTAGTGTCGAATCCATACTTTTCGGAGTCGCTGAGATGAATAATGGCACTCAAGAATTTTTTAAACTTCAGCCCCCTTCGTGGTGGGTTGCAATTGGAGAGTGATATATAAAAATAAACGAAAATAATTTTGAATCCATAGTTGTCGGGGTCGCTGAGATGAATGGTGAGACCCAGGATATTTTACAAGTCCAAGTTCATCACCCTTTCTGGTGAGGGGTGAGGGGGATTCAGATTTAAAAATAATCGAATATAGTGTCAAAGCCATAGTTTTTGGGGTCGCTGAGATGAATAGTAACACTCCCAATTTTTAAAACTCAAAGTTTAACCCCCTTTAGGGGGGAGGGGGAGTGATATATAATAATAATCGAATATACTGCCTAATCCATAGTTTTCCGGGTCGCTGAGATGAATAGTAACATTCCGGATTTTTAAAGTCGAGCTTTAGCCCCCTTTGGCATAGAGGGTGAGAAAGGGTGAAAAAATAAATTGTCAAAAATGCCCCCCTTTGGCATAGAGGGTGAGAAAGGGTGAAAAAATAAATTGTAAAGAATGCCCGATGTAACAGACGTGTGTATGTTCCAGTATGACTTTCAAGGGTGACTTACTACCTGGAAAACATACTGTGGGAGTAAGACGCCCCTAGAACCACTTCGGAAGCGGGTGAAATATATAATCCATATTAAGTAGAAGTCAGTTTGGCGCGATCTATATATACTGTACTATACATATACATATAAATTAAGGCATAAAAATGAAAAGAGACGTGAATTAATTGAGACCATTCTAGGCATCCTAGAAATTTAAAAACTTGATACCAGACAACCTGATGACTTCAGGATCCCTACAAAAATCTTAAATTCTCAACATTCTCTGGAGTGATCTACAACTTTGGTCCTCTGACTTTTTGTCGTATCTCTACCCCTTATGTTAAATTTGGCTCTATTTCTGGATTTACCTAAATTTTGCACTTTGTACACGATTCACTTATAGGAAAGATGGGATCATTGTACACGAATATTGGCCCACCCAGCCAAATTCTATTTTTGAAGCTGTCCCATAAGTATCTGAAAAGTAATTCACTGTGTGAAAATCTTACACAAATTTCACCCTATTCAACGTTTCTAAAATACTGTAAATGGATGAGATACGAGGAAATATCATAGGGCCAGCCATTTAGATAGCTAAATGAGGCCAGAGTCGTCTTTTTATACCATCCGTTTTTCAATATGAATGCACCGTTTAGCAGCAGTTATTCTGTAAATGAAGGTGAACATGCATATACTTCCGTATGTCGATCTACATTTATTAATTTAAGTCGATTTGTAGGGATCTAGAAAGGGGTGTGTCTTACATTGTAATTAATACTTTACAAATCAATAGCGACTGTCAGCAGGAGGGCGTCTGCTGTTGCAATCAGTACTCCCCATATCGACTTTAACTAACAATAGGAATGGGGTAGTTCTCCAACGCCTGTGTACCATTGTAATGCATAATTCCCTTCTTGATTTGACTAGCAGAAGGCAAGGGAGCATGCACTTTTTTAAAAACTCTTTTACCTGATTCTCTTTATCATTAGGTATAGGTGCCCCCGATTATAAACAAATTTACCCATCAAAATGTGACTGACGTTACGCATAGTGAATTTTGGCAGACAAATGGACCTGCCGTTATCATCACAACTCTGCAACTCGCACTTTACATTGGAAACAACGTCTGCGGACCTCCCTATGCTTTTTCTCGGATAACGCCAAGAGACATGCAATTAAAACAATTTTATTCACTTCATGTGCAGCAATTTACTTCGATATCCGTATACATTGTAGAATACCGTAGCGAAGCACGACTACGTTTGCTAGTATATAGATACAACTCTATTCCTTTTTCACTGGTCAAAATGGCGTTATTACTCAGTGAGGATTCAAAGCTTGTAACGAGACGGTATTTGACCAATGATTTACAGTATAAACCTGCTTCTCGGAAAGGAATATTTCCATACGAACCTGTCACTAGTATGGAGGTGTTAGACGATACTAGTTTGCCGTCAAGAAATTCATTCCTTAGCTCTTTATTTAGCTCGGAAGAAGACTACGCGTTTGCTCACTTTATATGGATTAAGTTTAACTGTAAATCATTGAGCGAATATTCCGATCTTTACTTGCAAAAGGACACGTTACTCTTCGCTGATGTATTTGAAAAATTTAGATTGAGTGGAAAAGAGACATAATTATGATATTGATGCCGCTCATTTCTACAAGGCGCCGTCTATGGCGTGGAGAGCTAAGAAGAAATAACAGATGTTGAGCTAGAATGACTTCAATATGCTGCAGTTTTTCGAACACTCCATACGCGGTGGCAATGTGCAATGCGCTACACGGCATGCAGTAGCAAATAACAAGTACATGATTAGTCAAAACCTCCTCCTGTGGGTGGGGGCGGTAGAATAACAAACACGGTATCCCCTTCCTGTCGTAAGAGGCGACTAAAAGGGGCCCCGGGGACTCTGAACTTTGGAGCGTGGGTTGGCGACCACGGGGCCCTTAGCCGAGTCCTGGCATTACTTCCACTTACTTGTGCCAGGCTCCTCACTTTCATCTATCCTATCCGACCTCTCTTGGTCAACTCTTGTTCTTTTCCGACCCCGAAGCTATTAGGTTTGCGAGGGCTAGGGAGTCTTTCATTTTCACGCCCTTCGTGGCCCTTGTCTTCTTTTGGCCGACATCTTCATTTTTCGAAGTGTCGGACCCCCTCCGTATTTTCCTCTGATTAGTGTTATATAGAGGATGGTTGCCTAGTTGTACTTCCTCTTAAAACAATCAACACCACCACCACCTTAGTCAAAACCACAATCATACATGATATATTTTGACGTGAACAATGTATATTGTTACGATCTTGTAAATTATTAGTGCAATAGTAATTCCTAAGAAAAGAGGGAGGGGGAAAACTCCCATAAACCATACGCTAATGTGCAATGAAAAAATACAAGATCATGCAGAGTGCAGGGAAGCGTGGGGTAGGAGATGATTACGGTGTCCGATTATCGTAATCAAGCAACAACAAGGAATAAATATATATCGCAGGACATCAGCGGAATAACGCACAGAAATATTTTTTGGGCCTCTTCCCAAGAGGTGTTCCGTGGTAGGGACACTTAGAATAAATGGGGGGGGGGGGGGATACAAGAATGACAACACCCGAAATGACAGGTTGCAAGTAACAAATTGTATGATAACATCAAAAAAAGAAAGACAACATGTGTTATACAAGAGTGAATAAAATAGATGTCTTTGGTATATACAGGTAGAAAAAATGGAAATATCAGACGATCAAACACAAGTTATTATTATTTTTTATTTTTTGGGTTAAAGTACAAAATGATTAGATCAGAAGGATTTTTACGTGAATTGAAGTCATACAATGTGTGATAGTACATATACCACACCCCAGAATTATATGTAGAAGTTAGAGATATTATTGTCAGTATTCTATTATTATTATTATTATTATTATTATTATTATTATTATTATTATTATTATTTCATTTGTATACTTTGCCATTTATATTGGTAAGCTGGAAGATATCCACATATGTAGATATGAGTAATTTGTTTTGCACGAGTGGGAAAACATTGCTGTAATAACTCTGGTAATTTGAATGAGTCATATGGCTACCCCAGTGTCTGTTGTGATGTACTTGTGTCAGGAAATTCCATTAGTCATGTATATATCCCAGCCTGATGAGATGAGCTTGTTGTTGTACCAGGGAAATTTGATGATTCATGTAAAACTCCCGAGTGTTTGTTTATAACTTGGGAGAAAGAAGAGGTTCACTCATGATTGGCTGGCAAGCACCAATCCAGACGTATCATCTGAGAGGAGGGGGATGTTGATGTCTATAAAGGTTGATCATACGGCGGCAACCAAGGACATTGTACAGAAACATTGTAAGGGTGATTGTAGAGGTGATTGTAAAGGAACGAGAAGGAAGATAACTACAACTACAACTGACGCACTGTACGGGAAGGAAGTGGTGCTGATACACGGTACTGTAGTGACACGGCTGCAATGGACTGGACTTCAAACGTTCGTGGAGCGTAGTCTTGTTATGTTCGTGGAAAGTGACTGATTGTGGAGAGTGCTTGCGCATTAAGTATTGTAGCACTTGTGGCGGCACAGCATTATATGTTGCTGAAAGCTATCTCAGACTTTCCATAAATTTATATGTTGAGGATCGACAGACGTGTGTATATATCTTTACAACAAGTGTTAAAATATGTGAACACAGTAGTACAAGGTACAGTATCTGTGTGATGTGATAACTGCCGATTATGAGAATCGGTAAATCGAATTGATATAGAGACAGTGAAGGGTATTTATCTTCAGTACATTGTTCATCGGACTATCTACAAATGGTAGCTTAGTTCTCGCTTTCGTTTTCCCACGATTTTCATTATTATTGTTGCTGTTGTAAATATGGAGTCTTCCAGCAATATTTTATGTGTGTATTATATGTATAATGTTGTATGTTGATGAAGTGCTCATGCACGGAATTTGTTCAGAATATAATTAGCTATTTTAGAATCAGTGTTATTGATGAACCTAGGTGCAGTTCCTACCTAATTAGTCGTTTTCAGGAGGTTAGGTAAGGCCTGCAGCAGATGTACCAGTACGCAGCATTATGTACACGCCCTGGGATATAAAGTTTATCATGCTCTTATCTAAATTCGAGGTATCCAAACTGGTGAACTCTGGCGCCCATACTACGGACATTTCGGTTAATTATGCTTATTAATTTTATTAAGTTTTTGAGTAATTTTATTTATATATTTTTATTCATGATATTAATATTCATCATTAAAAAAGGTTACAATTGGCGCCCAACGTGGGGCTGGATGATTGGTACATCTGTTAGGCTTATAAGCGTAGGTGCACTTGTCAGGTGTGGTTGGAATTCTGCGAACTATGTCAGGTGGTGGTGGTGGTGATTATTGTTTTAAGAGGAAGTACAACTAGGCAACCATCCTCTATATAACACTAATCAGACGGAAAAAATGGAAGGGATCCGACACTTCGAAAAATGAATATATCGGCCAAAGGAAGACAAGGGCCACGAAGGGCGTGAAAATGAAAGACTCCCTAGCCCTCGTAAACCTAATAGCGTCGGGGTCGGAAAGGAACAAGAGTTGACCAAGAGAGGTCGGATAGGATAGATGAAAGTGAGGAGCCTGGCACAAGTAAGTGGAAGCAATGCCAGGACTCAGCTGAGGGCCCGTGGTCGCCAACCCACGCTCCAAATTTCAGAGCCCCTGGGGCCGAACTATGTCAGTGAAGTGTTTTATATGTACGTGATATGTATGTTGGAGTATGAAGAAATGTTGTAGCGAATCGTGTATTATAAGACTGAGAAATAGAGAGGTTGTTAAAGTTGCTAGTACTATGAATCAGGATAAGAGAAGTCAAAAGAATTCCACCACATTGAGTTTATCTAATTTAAGTGAGAAAAGCGAAATGGCTGATAGTAGGAAAGATCAATCGGTAACGATAGGTGAGGAACCGAGTAACCCGTCTCAAATTCAGAATGTAGGGGATCAAGAGGAGGCTTCCATTCGTAGTATGCTTCAGTTGCTTCTTAGTAAGAACGAAGAGTTGAAGGGTGAATTGTACAATAAGATGGATAGTCAGAGTAATGAATTAAATTCATTGAGTGTTGAATTAAATGCTGTTAACAGTAAAATCGATAATAATGATGTTGAATTGTCCAGTAAAATCGATAATAATAATATTGAATTGTCCAGTAAACTCGATAATAATAGTATTGAATTATCAAGTAAGATTGATAGTCAGAGCAAAGAGTTGAAGAGTGAATTGAGTTTTTTAAGTAATGAAATATACAGTATTAATAGTGAATTAAATTCAGTTAGTACGGAATTGTCCAGTAAGATTGAGAATCAAAGTAAGGAGTTAAATTTAGTGAGTGTTGAATTGTCTAGTAAAATTGATAGTTTAAGTAGTGCTGTGAATGGTAGAATAGATGAATTGAACCAGAAGTTTGATCATCAAAGCAGGGAAATTCAGGAAGTCAATAATAAGGTAGAAGCTCAATGCTTGGAATTGACTGAGAAAATTGAATGCCGATTTAATGTACTTAGGAAAGAATTTGTTGAAAACAGCAAGGAATGTGATAAGAGAATAAAAATAGTGGAAGATAAAGTCGAAGAAATAGATAGAATTAAATCCAATCAGAACGTTTTAGCGAAGCGAATAGATGAGAAGGATGAGAAATTGGAGAAAAACCTTAAGTCGGTAAAAGATGACCTCAAGTCAGTAGAAAGAAATGCCAGAATGGTAGTTGAAGAAGGAATTAAAGCATGTCATGTAAAGTTAAGGCAGGAGATCAGTCAAATCCAAGTAGGTAGCAGCATATGTAATAGGTACGTATCTTGTACGAAGGACTCTGAATCACCCAAATTTAATGGTCGGCAGTTTAATCCGATGGAATTCTTGAAAACGGTGGAGAAACGGTTTTCCAAGAATCTTGACGATGGTTTGATCGAATGGAGTATGGTTGATGAGATGTTGGATATTGCATTTGTTGGAGAAGCGAGATCCTGGTTTCAAGTTTATAGACAGGGTATTTCGAGTTTGGAGGAATTTAGGGAGAAATTTAGTTCTAAATTTTGGAGTGATGCTATTCAGGGAAGGGAAAGAGATCGCGTGCTATTTGGCAAATATAGACCTCAGGAAGGTGTGTCTATGACGGAATATTTCTTGGCGCATGTTCTGATCAGCCAGAATATTGAAGGTCTAGCATCGGAGAGAGATACAGTCCGCCAGATGTTGAGGCATTTTCCTGAGAAGGTCGGATTAGCTGCATGTATGCAGAATATTGTTACGATCAAGGAATTAGAGCAGCTGTTAGAAAGGTTTGATGCTTTGGAAGGGCAGGGGAGGACTAGGGAAAGTGAAGGTAGAAATTACGGGGATAATGGGAGACAAGGTAATCAGATAGCGGGAGATAGGAATAATCAGAATTTCAGTCATTCTAGGCACGGGAATCAGGGTGGTAATTCCGGAAGGGGAAACAGACACTCTAATCAAGGAGGTAATCACCAGGAATATTATGGCAGAAGTCCTAATCAAGGGGAATCAGAAAGTAGGGGGCGTACGGATCAAATACCTCCAGATCAAGTGCCGAGACATGATAATAGTGAACAGTCCACGTCAAGTAATTTAAACCGGAATCGGACTTCTTAGTTGGGTCAGATAGGCAGTCCGATACCGAAATTCCTATTCACGCGATGAAACAGGTAAGTTATGATTTAGACGTGAAAGAGGAATTATTGTATGACCATGTATTTTGTGTTCAGGGAGATTTTGAGAATAGGGGGCTTGATGAAAGTAAGAAAGATGTGTCAGATGACTTACTTTGTGCTAGTGGTGATGGTAATAGCGGTGTTGCGATCGATAATCTTACAGAAGTTTCTGAAATTGAAAGTGAAGTTGATGAAGGTTGTTTAGTAAGTGAAGAGTGTTTACGGTGTATACATCATGAGGATGTTTTTGTTGATTTAAGTGTACGTGAGGAGAGTAAAGTTAGGTCCATTATGTGTGAAAATGGTGATTTTGAGATTAATGAAACTTCTGATAAGAGAGTCGAAAGTAGCAGTGTTGTTGGCATGAAAGTGGTGCAAGTAGGAGCTGATATGGAAGGTGGGGAAGATGGACTAATTGTTGGGTCATTAAGTAGTAATGACAGCAATTTCAAAGTGTAATATGGTAAGAATTCCAGTAATAGAGTGAGCGAGTGTGAGAATGGAAGTGTGCGTGAGGTGAAAGAATGTCTATCCAAGCGAGTGCGTAATGTTTTATTTAAGGCTGAGAATTGTGTGAATGATTTGCATGACGTGCTGTATGATAGCGATGTGGAATGTGTGAAAAAGCATGTGATCTGTTTGCTTGCATTAATTATGGTTTTGTGAAAGAGTAAACGTAGTGAGATTCCCGCGCATTTCAGAAAGAGGGATTTCTTGGTTATGAATGTTCCGAATGAAAGTTTGTATGATTCTTGTGTGACTGGATGGTACGAATCTTTGTGTGTCAGATAGAGTGTATTCTAGAAGTAGTTAGTTTTATTGCGGTACGCATTCCTCGCTTATCGATGCCAATGTTAAGTTTATGTATAGCTTTTTCATTTATATCAGGGTCCGTATACTGTGGACAGTAGAATAGGCAAGTGTGCTTATAGGCTCCTAACCACTGAAAATAAGGTCCTTGGGACATTTAATATCTATAGCCTTCGCAGATATAAGAGATAGGATCTGCACCTTGGATGTATATATTATCAATTTTAATGTATGTGTACAGTAGCAAGAAGGGATTGTGTTCAATGGTATGTGAAACAATCAGAGTTGTGTGTATATATCATTATTACAGTAAATTATGTGTTCAGTTATGTCATTATAAGGTTATGTATGAAGTTCTGTTTTATGGTGAATCATAATATGTGATATCATCGATTCACCAAGGGGGCGTTATGTGATAGTACATATATCACACCCCAGAATTATATGTAGAAGTTAGAGATATTATTGTCAGTATTCTATTATTATTACTATTATTATTATTATTATTATTATTATTATTATTATTTCATTTGTATACTTTGCCATTTATATTGGTAAGCTGGAAGATATCCACATATGTAGGTATGAGTAATTTGTTTTGCACGAGTGGGAAAACATTGCTATAATAACTCTGGTAATTTGAATGAGTCATATGGCTACCCCAGTGTCTGTTGTGATGTACTTGTGTCAGGAAATTCCATTAGTCATGTATATATCCCAGCCTGATGAGATGAGCTTGTTGTTGTACCAGGGAAATTTGATGATTCATGTAAAACTCCCGAGTGTTTGTTTATAACTTGGGAGAAAGAAGAGGTTCACTCATGATTGGCTGGCAAGCACCAATCCAGACGTATCATCTGAGAGGAGGGGGATGTTGATGTCTATAAAGGTTGATCATACGGCGGCAACCAAGGACATTGTACAGAAACATTGTAAGGGTGATTGTAGAGGTGATTGTAAAGGAACGAGAAGGAAGATAACTACAACTACAACTGACGCACTGTACGGGAAGGAAGTGGTGCTGATACACGGTACTGTAGTGACACGGCTGCAATGGACTGGACTTCAAACGTTCGTGGAGCGTAGTCTTGTTATGTTCGTGGAAAGTGACTGATTGTGGAGAGTGCTTGCGCATTAAGTATTGTAGCACTTGTGGCGGCACAGCATTATATGTTGCTGAAAGCTACCTCTGACTTTCCATAAATTTATATGTTGAGGATCGACAGACGTGTGTATATATCTTTACAACAAGTGTTAAAATATGTGAACACAGTAGTACAAGGTACAGTATCTGTGTGATGTGATAACTGCCGATTATGAGAATCGGTAAATCGAATTGATATAGAGACAGTGAAGGGTATTTATCTTCAGTACATTGTTCATCGGACTATCTACAAATGGTAGCTTAGTTCTCGCTTTCGTTTTCCCACGATTTTCATTATTATTGTTGCTGTTGTAAATATGGAGTCTTCCAGCAATATTTTATGTGTGTATTATATGTATAATGTTGTATGTTGATGAGGTGCTCATGCACGGAATTTGTTCAGAATATAATTAGCTATTTTAGAATCAGTGTTATTGATGAACCTAGGTGCAGTTCCTACCTAATTAGTCGTTTTCAGGAGGTTAGGTAAGGCCTGCAGCAGATGAACCAGTACGCAGCATTATGTACACGCCCTGGGATATAAAGTTTATCATGCTCTTATCTAAATTCGAGGTATCCAAACTGGTGAACTCTGGCGCCCATACTACGGACATTTCGGTTAATTATGCTTATTAATTTTATTAAGTTTTTGAGTAATTTTATTTATATATTTTTATTCATGATATTAATATTCATCATAAAAAAAGGTTACAAATATTGTACCACGAAGAAATTTTGGGAAAGCGTGATCAATTTTACACAAGTAGAATGGAACTTTCCCTGAGGTATTAGGAGGCCAAGTAAAACAACATTTTATCCCCCAAAGATCAACACACTTCACTTCCAATAGGAGAGAAAATGTAATGTTTCACAAGCAGGAGAAGGTATACTATCTGATTCACAGACCACGATTTTACCATTGAATAGCTTTTAAAATCTTCATAATGTAATATAGAAAGAAAGGAAGGAGGAAAGGTAGAGGGGTAACACCTGTAAAAGAAAAAATAAGAATGCGAAAGAAAGGGAATGGAAGAATGGGTAGGGATCAGGCCGCAAAGTCCCAGTTCAAAATGATGGAATACATCGTTCACAACACCGCACAAAAAGTTCCAGGTCACTCATAAGGTTGTTGATCACAACTCCTTTTCCTTCACAATTCGATAATAGGTCACAGAAGTGAGAGCTAGTGCACCATAATTTTGTTGAGTCCTGAAGAGACTAAAGTTCAGAGCCAAAAATAGTGGCAAGGCTTATCGAGGCAAGAAAAGGGCAAATATTAAAACATAATAATAAGTCTGCTCACCCGGTCTGAAGAAGAAGGTTGAAGTGAGGTTAAAACCAGCACGGACCAGCCGTGCGGAAAATACAAGCTCCCACTGCCTATTACAATATGTAAAACACACCTGATCGCCCGTCGAAGGGAGGCGGCGAGTTATATAGGCCAGGGAAGGCAGGCCTGGAAAGAACTAGAGACATATGACGTCAAGACGTGGCGCGGAGAGGGGCGAGAGCCCAAGCACTAGTGAAGGAGACTAACAAGCAGACGGAACGAAAGCAGAGCATTATAATGTCTACAGGAACGGAGCGATGAAATATGTACAAGGTAAGAAAAAAGTTGAGATCGGGAGTACGTAATAGTATGGATTGACTATGCAAACGTTACTTTCAACGGGCGGATTTCAATGGGTAGAGAACGTCGAGAAATTGCACATTATGAATGTAGGAGATGAAGCATATAGTGTATATTGGGCAGGCAGATTTAATTTACCCCACCCAGAACTTCATGATTAACATGCGGATTACCTTTTGTGCCCTTAAATATCCACGAAACTAATGTGCACTCTTTACAACAAGGAACATTATGTTCTTCATTATTGACCATTAAAGCACTGAGTGGAATTAGGTATGCAAGTAGCTCGCATTTACAGAGCAATTGAATTTCATCAGAACGCATGGTTAAAATGCTACATTGATATTAACACTGCGAAACAAAAGCTGGCAAGACATGAGTAACACCATTTTCGGTCGCTCGTTAATGAACGTAAAGACGCTGAGTGACATAAAATGGGTCACACAGTGGAAGGGTCTTTTTTGTGCTCGTACGTTGATCGCAAAAGCAAACTTCAAACGTCGTATCATAGTGGACTGTCAGTGTATGATTATCGAAATGAAGAAACTTCAAATTGCTCGGTGCTACTATTTTAGATTTAACAAAAATGAAAATGAACTTTTTTCACTACAACGTTATTTCCCTTTGGAAGAGAAAAATTTCCTCAGCCAAGTCATTATGGGCGATGAGACCTGAAAGCATCATTTCACACCTCAAGCACAGAGAGCGTCTATGGACTGGGGGCATACCTCCTCGCCTACACGGAAGTAATGCAATGTTGCGCCATTAACAGGGAAGACCATGGCCACCGTTTTCTTCGACTGTGAAGTAGAAGTGTAAGTTCGTGGCAAAGTTCACAACTATTATTGCCGATTTTTCCTGTGCAAAACAGACGTCGCTGCCCAATGTCATAAAAATGAAGAGGTGTGAAAAAAATAAGCAAAGGCATTGTTTTCTAGTACGATAAAACAACAACCCACACGGTGCGCAAAACCCACGCTTTGCTTCAACGTTTCGATGCGAGTTGTGGAGGCATCCCCCATACAGTCCACATATTGCAAGATGTGGCTTCCATTTTTCGGCAAGCCGAAACAACATCTGTGGGGATGAGGAGATTTTCCGACAATGAGGATGTTTACAGGCTCGTTTTCGAATTGCTCCGTGACCAGGGAGCGGATTTCTATCATCGAGAGATGGAACGATTGTTTGAACGTTCACCCGTTGTTCACAGGAAATTGGTGAATATGTTGAAAAATATTGTTATGTATCTGTGTCACTTTGAAGTGTAATGCAGCTTTCAATGACAGTTACTCGGCCTGAAATAATAATAATTTACAACATTTTTTATGAACCCTCGTAAATGTCTAGGACTGTCAAAATAACATGAGTGCCCCTTGTGAGTGCGGGTAGTAGAATAACACCTACGGTATCCCCTGCGTCTCGTAAGAGGCCACTGGGACTCTTAACTTGGGAGAGTGGTTTTTGCAACCACGGCGTACTCAGCTGAGTCCTAGCATTACTTGTGACATCTATCCTATCTGACCTCCCTTGGTAACATTTGTTCTTTTCAGAACCCGACGTTATTAGAGCACTCGAGGCCTAGGGGTCTTTAATTTTCACGCCCTTCTTGACCCTAGCCTTTCTTTGGCCGATTCCTTCATTTTACACTCTAATTAGTGTTATATAGAGGATGGTTGCCTAGTTGTATTTTTTCTTAAAACATAAGTCAACACTACCATTCCCCATGTGGGTGGGGACGGTAGAATAAAAACCCACCGTATGTACTGCCTATCGTAAGAGGCAACTAATAGGCCCCTAGGTGTTCTGAACTTCGCAGCGTGTGCTGGCGACCACGGGGCGGTTAGCTGAGTCTTGGCATTGCTTCAACTTACTTGTAGCAGGCTCCTCATTTTCATGCAAACTGTCTGACCCCTCTTGGCCAGTTCTTACTCTTTTACGACCCCGACCGTATTATGTTGCGAGTCCTAGCGAGTCTCCTTTTCACGCCCTTCGTGGCCTTTGTTCTTCTTTGGCCAATACATACATGTTTCTCTATAATTAGTGTTAATAGAGGGAAGTTGCCCATTTGTACTTTCTATTAGAACAGTAATCACTACCAGCACCTCTTGCTTTAGTAAGTAAGTAGTTTATTTAGCTGAACACAACAGGCAACCGCCCAAATACATGTTCCCATAATATATAATAAAATACCCTGACTGACAGAGCAAATGCAACACCAAGAAGGAGTGGTCAGAACTTTATGCCAATTGCAGGGTAGACTCACGTCACTGAGGTATGCTCATGATGTGAAATGCGCCGCTGTGCTGCGCACGTAGCGAACGATAAATGGGACATGGCGTTGGCGAATGGCCCACTTCGTACCGTGATTTCTCAGCCGACAGTCATTGTAGAACGTGTTGTCGTGTGCCACAGGACACGTGTTTAGCTAAGAATGCCAGGCCGCCGTCAACGGAGGCATTTCCAGCAGACAGACGACTTTACGAGGGGTATGGTGATCGGGCTGAGAAGGGCAGATTGGTCGCTTCGTCAAATCGCAGCCGATACCCATAGGGATGTGTCCACGGTGCAGCGCCTGTGGCGAAGATGGTTGGCGCAGGGACATGTGGCACGTGCGAGGGGTCCAGGCGCAGCCCGAGTGACGTCAGCACGCGAGGATCGGCGCATCCGCCGCCAAGCGGTGGCAGCCCCGCACGCCACGTCAACCGCCATTCTTCAGCATGTGCAAGACACCCTGGCTGTTCCAATATCGACCAGAACAATTTCCCGTCGAATGGTTGAAGGAGGCCTGCACTCCCGGCGTCCGCTCAGAAGACTACCATTGACTCCACAGCATAGACGTGCACGCTTGGCATGGTGCCGGGCTAGAGCGACTTGGATGAGGGAATGGCGGAACGTCGTGTTCTCCGATGAGTCACGCTTCTGTTCTGTCAGTGATAGTCACCGCAGACGCGTGTGGCGTCGGCGTGGAGAAAGGTCAAATCCGGCCGTAACTGTGGAGCGCCCTACCGCTAGACAACGCGGCATCATGGTTTGGGGCGCTATTGCGTATGATTCCACGTCACCTCTAGTGCGTATTCAAGGCACGTTAAATGCCCACCGCTACGTGCAGCATGTGCTGCGGCCGGTGGCACTCCCGTGCCTTCAGGGGCTGCCCAATGCTCTGTTTCAGCAGGATAATGCCCGCCCACACACTGCTCGCATCTCCCAACAGGCTCTACGAGCTGTACAGATGCTTCCGTGGCCAGCGTACTCTCCGGATCTCTCACCAATCGAACACGTGTGGGATCTCATTGGACGCCGTTTGCAAACTCTGCCCCAGCCTCGTACGGACGACCAACTGTGGCAAATGGTTGACAGAGAATGAAGAACCATCCCTCAAGACACCATCCGCACTCTTATTGACTCTGTACCTGGACGTGTTTCTGCGTGCATCGCCGTTCGCGGTGGTCCTACATCCTACTGAGTCGATGCCGTGCGCATTGTGTAACCTGCATATCGGTTTGAAATAAACATTAATTATTCGTCCGTGCCGTCTCTGTTTCTTCCCCAACTTTCATCCCTTTCGAACCACTCCTCCTTGGTGTTGCATTTGCTCTGTCAGTCAGTGTAAAATAAAATGAAATAAAATAAAATAAAATAAAAATAATAATATAACAATCACAAACACAAAAATATTAAGTCTAGCCCTACCCATTCATCTCTTACACTTATCTCTTCTTTACCTTTCAACATAGTTATTACAACAGTGCGCTGGTCATCAGATCCGCTGACAAACATTTCGTCAGCCTCATCCCATCGCCTACTTGCTCGCCTCCTGACGTACCAGTTCTTCATATATACACTGACCTTGTTAGTTCACTTATTAGTCAACAATTACATCATGTAGTCAATTATCTAACCTCGTTACCACTGTTAGCTCAATTTAGCAGAACCATAATGTCATGCCCTATCAAAACGATTACACCTTCTATAACTGTAGTCAGTAAACCACTACCCTATCCTAATTTCACAACACCAAACTAAACTTTTCAGGGCATCCCCAAATATAGCACATAGGAGCCTTCACTCACATTTCACCCTTAACCACACTAATAAATTCTACCCCTACAAATCTCTTTCTTCCCAGCATACTCTATCACACTTACACACTCTTTTCGCTTAACTCTTTAACATTCCTTTCTATGCACCTACACATTTAACTTAATTTCTCAAATTTTCTTTATCGCACATAAATATATGTTTAAACCACTCCGTCTTCCCATTCTCTGATAATCCACCTTATTATTTTCTGTTCTTCACCTATTTCTAATAATTCGCGATTTTTGGCACTCAATAGTTTATTTCTTACATTTCCCGTCACTTTACAATTGCAAATTTGGTCTAGATAATGTCCTGCTATCCCACATAATGTACATAATCTCTTATCTCCATCCCTTAACTAACCCTTATTCTTGTATAAAACCCATCAGCCACCATAATAACACTCCTCTACTTCACCTGTCTACATGTCTAATATTTATCTCTGCTACTTCCATAACTTTATTAAAAACAATATCTCTAATTCTCCTCGAATGCACCCCTTGCCCTCTCGATTTCTTCTTCTTCTAAACCTCTTCCCACCCTACCTCCTCCTCCGATTTTCAGATACATCCAATTTTTAACTACTCTTATCACACACTCCACCTCTATATTTTCCCCACAAATTAGTTCTAACCCACATTCGCTGTGCATTGTGGGAGCGCTAACACAGCCTTACCTAATATACTATGTCTTCAGTATATTCTCTCTTCCTCCAACCCCCATACTTCCGCCCCATACATCATCCTGCCGAATACAACCGACTTTAAGACTAAATTCAAAGTTCTATTTCCCGGAAATTTGGGCACTGAAATTTTTAATGAGGCTAAGGCTGCAATCCCCTTACTCCTCACCCTTCTGATTTGATCCTCCCATGACTCTTTTCTGTTAAAAATCACTCTGAGGTATTCCAACGTATTTACTTTATCTAACCTCTCTCAATGCAACATCCATGTCCTTTGTTTTGTTCTTCCTTTATGTTTCTGCGTTACTAACACTTACGAATTGTTCCCGTTAATTTTCAAGGAACATTTCTTAGCAAACTCCGACAATGAATTTAAACTTCTGTCAATGTCAGCAAAATCACATCGTCAGCAAAAATCAATCCCGCTACTTATAAACTATGAATCACCCGTTCCGCACACTCATTCGCCCCGTGCCCCTCTAAGATATCATTGGTAAATAAAATAATCAATAATGGGGATAATTTACATCCTTGCTTTAAACCCACCTTCGACTTTATGGGCCTACACAACCTGTATTCCTCCAATTTAATACAGCACTTGACTTCCTTGTATATCGCCTCTACTGCTCGTATCATCTTCCCCGAAACTCCCAACCCACCCAATGTTTCTATAAACGGTCCTGTATTTACCTTAGCAAACGTCTTTTCAAAATCTGTTGCCGCAACATATACATTACCTCTTCACTTACTCAAGTATTTCTCTAATATCGTCTTCACTATAAATATATTGTCTACCATTCTTTTCCGTTTTCTAAATCCTCCTTGGTAATCTGTCAAAACCGAGCTTTTTTCTGGTCATTCACTTAATCTATAAGCTAATACCCCTGTATAAATTTTACTTAGAGAACCTAATAGTGATATACCCCTATAATTATTCATATTGCTTTTGCTACCTTTCTTCTTGTATATAGGACATATAATTCCTGTTTCCCACTCTTTAGGGTACTTACCTCCACCAAGAATCTTATTAAATAATTTCACAATGCTCTCCACCATCGTTCCATTTTGCTTATCTCTTTCCAGACTTTATTGTTGATACCATTGCAACCTCCAGTTCGAATGTTGAGCCTGCCATGACTCTCCAGATCACCTATTCCCCCGTCTCTCTAAACCATTCCTCCCCCTCCCCCTCGAGTAATTCATAAAATAATTCACCCACTATTCATCCTCAATACCTGTTTCTTCAAATCTCCTTCCACCCTTAAGTATTCTATTTATTCTCTCGCAAAGGTTTTCCTTTTCATTTATGCTACAATCTGTATTTAACGCTTCCGTCTGTTCCTCCATCCAGGTCTTTTAGTCTCACTTAATTTCCTTTTGAATTTTTTCTTTTAATTACGGAAAACATCCCTTTCTGATCTCTCCGCCTTACATACTACTGTATACACTCCTAACGCGCGCAAAACCCTCTTTGTCACTACCTCGCACGCTACACTGTACCATCCTTCCCCCTTTCTCTTTTTTTCTCCTCCTCCTTTCAATCTTTGTTACCCTCTTAATTAGCTGTAGTAGCAGTTCTAAGGCTCTAACTATGTTATTTTCCTCTTGCTTTAGTACACAGCCAAATGTTGGACTGTATTGTTGATGGTTTACAAACAATACGGATGTTACTATGGATTTCAGATTCATTAATATAATGATGAAAATAAGAATGCGCTATAAGATTGTTCTCATATTCATTTTGGGAATTTCGTCAAACTTCAGTTTGCCGATCCCAGTCACAAGAGTGGAGAAGCCTATTAGGTGAGTACGAAGAGATGTACAGTATAAAATTTATTACGAACAGCCCCAGATGATAGCAAACGCCAGTCATTATTACAGCTCAAGGCTTGAACGAGTACGGTACTTACTTCAAAAACACATATAAGTACATATCCCCTGTGGGTAGGGGCGGTAGACAAAACTCCAAGGTAACACCTGTCTGTGTGTTAAAAGTCGTCTAATAGGGGCCACAGGGGCTCGGAAATTGGAGCGTGGTTTGGCGACCACGGGTGTTTGGCTGTGTTACTTTATTGCTTGCACTTACTCGTGCCAGGCTCCTAACTTTAATCTATCCTATCTGACCTCCCTTGGTCAACAGTTGTTCTTTTCGGACGCCTACAGTATTATGTTTGCGAATCTTAAGGAGAATTTCCCTGAAGTTGGGGGTGGTAGAATAACACGCACGGTACACCCTGCCTGTCATAAGAGGCGACTAAAAGGGGCCTCAGGGGCTCTGAACTTTGGAACGTGGGTTGGCGACCACGGGGCCCTTAGCTGAGTCCTGGCATTGCTTCCAATTACTTCTGCAGGGCTCCTCAATTTCATCTATCCTTGCTCAACACTTGTTCTTTTCTGACCCCGACTGTATTACGTATGGAGGCCTGGGGAGTCTTTATTTTCATGGCCTTCATGGCCCTTTTCTTCCTTTGGCCGATATCTTCATTTCGAAGTGTGAAGTACCATCCGTTTTATCCCTCTGATTAGTGTTATATAGAGGATGGTTGCTTAGTTGTACTTCCTCTTAAAACAATAAAAACCACGAACCTGCTACGCAGGCGTAGCAGGGGGAGAGGTGATACTCCCACGTGGCGCGTCCCAGGTGGCGGATAGGGGGGTCCTAACCGGCTTGCCGGCGGACTTGAGGGAAATAAAATACCTCTCGCGGACCAAACACACACCCCCTGTGGGTGGGGGAGGCTGACGAATAATACACCCACGGTATCCCCTGCCTGTCGTGCGAGGCGACTAAAAGGGGCGACCAAGGGATGAATGAATTAGAACCATGAAACGCCTCTTGATTCGTACCACCATGCGGGGAACACCATAGGTTGCATGTACTTGCGAGT
The DNA here is from genome assembly GCF_040414725.1 of Anabrus simplex. Classification (NCBI taxonomy): domain Eukaryota; kingdom Metazoa; phylum Arthropoda; class Insecta; order Orthoptera; family Tettigoniidae; genus Anabrus; species Anabrus simplex. The sequence continues at coordinate 157,483,282 of NC_090273.1, read as the reverse complement.
AGTATCACCAACATGGTACGAAGTATGTTTGTGATTCGTTGCAGTAAAAAGCCTCACCTGGTGGATTCCAGTACCCGTGCGTTGTACCCATGTGGGCAACACCGCGGGTCTGGGCGTAGCCTGTGAGTTGTGCCACTATATGAGCGACATCGTGGGTCTGCGTTGCCTGTGATTAGTACTCACTATGTGCGGAACACCACGGGGCCCTTGGGACCGGCACCCGTGACTAGTACCCTAGGTGAGGAAACTCATCGGTTTGCGTTGGCTGTGGGTGGCGCCATTGTGTGCGAAACACCATAGGTCTGCGTTACCTGTACGAAGTACAATACTTGTGAGTAGTACCATCTTTTGTGGAACACCGTGAGTCCTCGCTACTTCTGATTAATACCCCAACGTGACACATACCATGGTTCTATTTTACTCGCGACATGTACCATTCTGTGGGGCCTTAGACGTGGATTTTGCACCCCCTTTAGACACCAAGCATCATTGTGCTTTATGAGTGGTTCCTTGGTCGGTAATAATGTTATTTTCGTTCTCTGTTGAATCCGATCCACTGGTTTTTGTTTTTGTTTGTTTGTTTTGTGTTTTGTTGGGTTCATGTCCATCCATTCATTCTTCATGACATTTTTTAATTTTTATTTTGGTCAGTGGATGCCTTTGTAATTTTTGTTCTTTCATTTCGTACCATTAGGGGCCGATGACCTTCGATGTTAGGCCCCTTAAAACAACAAGCATCATCATCATCATCATCAAAACAATAAAACCACCACCACCCTATTTGTTTTACCAATCCATTTCCAACTACATTCATTTTTGAATGGTGGGGTCGGTTGTAGTTTCCATTCAGACAGAGGAACGCTACCAACTTACACTTTGTCGTAAACCATTGATCACAACTATTTCCACTCGTTGGGTGATTTAATGCTCGTCATGTGCTGGTGGTGGTGACTGAGGAAGTACAACAAGGCAACATTGTACATTAGTACTTCGGTTTACTGCTATATTACCTACGTCAAACAAAAAGGAAGGATAGTTCATGCCAGATTAATTATCACTTAGAACTAAAAGATCAACTTCATCATAAGCAATACTGATTACGAAATGCAGTACATGTGATACAATATATACTTCACTGTGTGTTATGTCTTTTTCATAATGTTCGTTGATATTCTATATATTCATTTCCAGGATTTCTCCGGCTACTGCAGCTGCAGAAGGCCAACGGTTAGAAGATGCAAATGCATACGAAAGCAAACTTGATAATGAAGATCTCTTTGGTTTTCATGGACCTAACGAGGGAGCTGCATTAACGAAGAATAATAAAATGCATACCTCAACTATGAAATCTCTTCAAAAGGCTGGATATACACAAGGATACATGAAGCACACCAAAGAGAAGGCGGTGAGGGAAATTACTGAACGGGAAAGGGATTCCAACGCTGAAAGTTCTATTGCGAGCGATACGAACCGGGATGCATTGCTGTCTTACACATCTATCCAAGGAAACGCTGATGAAAGCACTCGCCGATCGCATGATGACATACGAAATTTAATTGGCTCACCTTTCCGCCATTTTAATAAGGCGGCAACTACAACGAGGAAAACAACTAAGAAGACAAAAAAGACCACTGTTGGACACGAGGAGCAGGTCAACAGTATAGCCGAATATTCTTGTGTGGATTATGACGATGACTACGATTTGTCCATGAACGAATTAGGTACCAACAGCGAAAAGCTATCAGATACTGCCAGAGGACAGTACGACTACGTTGTAAGCTATGACGAGTTGGAAAAGGTAATTAAGAAGTTGAGAAACCCGGATGGAAGCAATGACAGGCTTAGATCTCCAGTGCAAAACGTACTCCTTGCCATAGTGAACTCAAAAATGAAACAACACTACATTATGAAACAAGGAACACAACCACGACCAATGTTGAAGTTAAAAATCAATATAAGACGCACCACCACAAGGAACTTTGAACTACCATCCTACTACCATCTAATGCCAGAGCGCAGACGTCAAGGAGATACGAGCACTTCCTCAACATACTTCAGATCCTAATTCTTCTGATAGCCCACCTGGAACTTCTTGGTCATCGACTTTGAAAATAAAGTATAGTACAGCCTGCCTCAATGACAAATGGCCTTTTAATATTTGGATCATTTATCTTCCACATTTCTTACTTTGGTACCTGGAATTTGTTATTTGTCTCTCCGAATTTCTTTACTTTCTTATTTTTAAACTTCCTTATTTTTATTTGACTATGTCTTATCTCCTTTAATTTTTCAATTTTCCGCATTTTATTTAGCGGTAATTATAAGAGAAAGCACGATCCCATTATATGGTTTTCAATTGTACATTAAACTATGACTAAGTAGATGTTGAGACTAGCTATTCCATCCCCCTCTTTCTCCGCCCAGCGGTGAAGAGAGTGTCAGGAACGCGACTGAAAGAGGTACAGTACTTAAGAAATAGTTTGGTCTCACTGCACTTTCGAAAAGGAATTGACAGAAAAGGACGTGTATACTGTAGGTTCCGTTTGCGAAAGGACTAAATTGAACAAAGTAAGAATTAATGCCGGACGCTTAAAATATCACCTCTTAACGCGTATCTCGGTACAACCTCTTTAAAGTATTTCTTTCCTGAAAGATGTCAAAGTACCAATTGTATGTCAGCCAGAGGAGGCTACGCTCACTTTGCCCCCTTGATTGGATGACATACGTGCTAGTTCATCCTCCTCTTCCTCGGCATAATGGTGAAGAAAGAAGAGACAAGATGTTAGGTATGTAAGAAATACCACAGTCTGACCTCACAGCCGATAGAGCTTGTTCATTCTAGGTTATGGGCAAATGGAACACGGTGTTTGCATTAATTATTCATTCTTCCTGACATTCTATGTTTAATATCAATAAGTCTTTAATTCTGAATGTCCTCTACAATCCCCCTTCATAAGGCTTTTGTTTTGATCATCATGTTTTTCATTCTTAAAACGTACTTCTAAAAGATTAAGTAACAGAACCATCCAAATATTTGGTGCTTTTAAACAAATTAGGACTTACACTAGTGACATAATACTGAAAGAATGGGACGGGGGTGATCACCTGTCGGATTTATAAAAAAGGGAACAAAAACTTTGCCAAGTAATCACCGAGGAATAACGTTTCTAGACTCTATGAGTAAGATTTATACAGGGGTTTTGGGAAATAGATTAGCGGCCTATTTCGAAAAGCAGGCAGTAATATCAATATTCCAAGGAGGAATTCGAAACGGAAAAAGAACAACAGGCAACATTATGATAGTCTGGCTGATATTAGATAAATACTTAAGTAGGGAAAGAGGCTCTGTGTATCTCTCGGCCGTAGACTTTGAAAAAAGCCTTTGGTACGGTCAGCAGAAACGCTTTGATAGAAACAATAGGCAGGCTGATTTCTTCCGTGAGCTTTCCATATTGTAGGCCTTCATACTTAGTTTCTTTCGGACTCTAGGATATTAGCGCATCCTTCCTTCTTTCATGACACCCTGTTGCCTTATGCCTTAAAATTGCGTTATGTAATACTTTTCGATAGGACCAGTAACATAGGTATTTAAAAAATTAAATGTTGGGCAGCTTTCCCGAAACTACCGCCTCAGCCAGCGTGGAAAATAATTATTTATAGCCCGGACTGAAGTACCTTAATCCCATACTTTATACACCGATTTCCATTAAATGATGTTCACTCATTTTCCGCCTGTTCAGCGTTCATAGGGGTTTAGCTATCAAATCGAAATTCACGAATATCTCTGTTATCATAAGTGGTACGGTAAAAATGTATAGGACATAAATGATCGTAAATTGTCTACATCTTGTAATGTGTAGTATCTTATTTATCGATTGGTCCACTACCACTTCATTCATCGCGAATAAATTTATTCATAGCCTAGATTGTAGTACCTCACTCCCCGACTTTAAATACCGATTTTCATTAAATACTCTGCAGCCATTTGCTCGTGTGCCCGTACAGACAGACATGACGGACAAATAAAAATGCATTTCCCTGTTGCTGTGGACACGACCGATACAGAAATGCTGCTCTGTTTAAATTCGGGCCTATGTACAGACAAAACTCTTATTCTATATATATTGATACGCAGCACGGCGGAGGTGGTGAGAGCTGGTGGCTATTGTGGTGATTGTTTTAAGAGGAAGTACAACAAGGGAACCATCCTCTGTATGACGCTAATCAGAGAGAAAAGATGGAAGAGATCCCACACTTCGAAAAATGAATGTATGGGCCAATGCAAGGCAGGCCCACGAAGGACGTGAAAATAAAAGAATGCATAGGCCGCGAGTGCTGTAATACCGACGGTGTCGGAAAGGAACAAGAGTTGACCCAGGGAGGTAGCGTAGGATAGATGGAAGTGAGGAGCTTGACACAAGAAAGTGGACGCAGTGCCAGACTCAGATAAGGGCCCCATGGTCGATAACCCACGCTCCGAAGTTCAGAGCTCTTGGGGCCCATTTAGTCGCCTCTTACGGCAGACAGGGATTACCGTGTCTGTTATTCTACCACCCCGACCTACAGAGGGTATGTAGGTACTGGTAGTGACGCGGCACCGGTGCCTGGAAATGTACGAGATATTGCAACACAAGTCTGTGCCCAAGAAGGAGGGTACCCTGCTCATTCTCCAAATGTTGGATACCTTGGTTTATTCAAATTTCAACACAACGTGGTGAAGGCATTTCTGCTTTAAGTGACCCCACAACAAGAAGTCAAATGGTGTGAGATCGAGTGACCTGGAGCGGCAATGAACGGGACTTCTCCTTATTAGGCCTTTTCTAGGATATGATGCAAGCAGATGATTCCGTAAGCTGTAACACCGACATTCGTAATCGGTAGAGCCGTGGGACGTTCTGCAGCAACTGTAGGAGTGAATGTGGTGTTGTCCTGTCAGATGGCCTTCGAAGGAATGTCGCTCAGTTAGGTAGAAGCGCAGAATTTTACTGCATCTGACTGACATGCGTCCTTCCTTAGCCAACGGGCCTCCTGCATATTGTCTGGAATTACACGGTCAGTGTTGTGATATCGTGACTTATCGAAAAACAGGATTGTTGACAACATTTCTGCAGCATTCCACACACTGCGTAAAACTTGTTACTGGAGCACCGTAAAGCTGCTGAGGGTACGGGAGAAATGTATTGGTATGACCAACGACCGACGTGAAGTTTATATTGTTAATGTTAGTGTGGCGGCAAGTATACGCGGTAGAGGCTGTGAATACATATCAAGAAAGATTTAGAATACTATATACGAGGAGCCAATTTCCAAAAGGTGTTTTCAATTAGCTTTACGTGGAACCGACACAGATAGCTCTTACGGCGACGATGGGATGGACGTGAGAAGGAAGCGGCGATGGCCTTATTTAAGGTACAGGTGAGTAAATGAGAAACCACGAAATACATTTCCTACAGCGTGTGACGTCCGCCATAAACTCAGTATTCCATACCTTTGCACCACGTTGGTTCTTTTAACCACAATTAATGTTCCATCCCTCTGTGTGTGGGAGTGGTAGAAAACGACCCTTGGTATCCCTTCCTGCCTCTCGTTCCCTTGTGGGTGGTGGCGGTAGAGTAATACGCGTGGTACCCCTTGACTGTCGTTTCCCTGTGGGGGGTGGTGGTAGAGTAATACTCATTGCTTCCACTTACTTGTGCCAGGCTCCTCACTTTCATCTGTCCTCTCAGACCTTCCTTGGTCAACCTTTGTTCTTTTTCGACCCCGGCGGTATTATGTATGAGGCCCAGGGAGTCCTTCATTTTCCCGCCCTTCGTCACCCTTGTCTTTCTTTGGCCGATTGTTCATTTTCCGAAGTATTGGATACCTTCCATTTTTTTAGCGTTGATTACTGTTAAGACAGGATGGTTGCCCTGTTGTACTTCCTTTTAAGCAATAATCACCTCCACGACCTGATTGTGTCCCATCCATAATAGAAATTATTACGAATTTAGGGTACCGATTCAGGGAGTGTTACTGTATGTCCTTATGTTTCTGTTTCCTTTAGTCTCATTACTTAGTGGACAAACATAAGTCATGTCCGTCTCCGTCGATAAGTGATTGGCTTTCGACTATAGGACCCGAATTCGATTTTTTGCAGCTCGGGGATTTTAAGCTTCGTTAGTTAATTCTGATGGATCGTGCCCTGGGTGTGTGTGCCGGCTTCAACGTTAATTAATTATAGATTCGACCCCACACTCACTGAGGCTTGTTTTAGATGTAACTCGAAAGACCACCAGCAGATCTCTCCACACGCCTTTATTATTATAACATAAGCCATCAAAACTTATCTCAAACAAAACATTGCTGTTCTCACGTCAGTTCCTGCAGGTTATTGTTCTTCAGTCAATATACAGCACTTTGTGTTAATTATTACTTCATTAAGTCTGTTTTACGTCGGGCCGACACTGATAGATCTTATGATGATGATGATGAGATATGAAAGGGCTAGGAGTGGGAAGGAACCGACTGTGGCCTTTATCAAGATACAGCCCCAGCATTTTCCTGGCATAAAAACAGAAAACCATCTTCAGGGCTGCTGAATGTGCCGCTAACCGCGCCGCTAACTCACTCGTTAAATTGAGAGACATGGTGTGATGATCATGGTGTACCAGCTGAGCCTGGCCTTGCTTAGCCTCCCCATCCTCTTCTTTGAAGCCAAATGTCCACATCAAACGGGTTTCTGAGTCCATAGGAATAGAAAAGATAGTTAAAAAGTAACTATAAAAAATAAAAAATCCTCCCCTGCGAACCATGTGACCTTGCCGCCGTGGTGAGGCTCTCGTGTCCCAATGATGCAGATAGCCGAGCCGCAGGTGCAACCATATCGGATGGGTACCTGTTGAGAGACCAGACTAACGAATGCTTCATCGAAAGGGGAGTAGCAGCTTTTCGGTAGTTGCAAGGGTGGCAGTTTAGATGATTGACTGATACGGCCTTGCGACAATACTCAGCATGGCTTAGCTGTGTTGATACTGCTACACGGCTGAAAGCAGCGGGAAACTACAGCCGTAACTAAGTCCCGAGGACATGCAGCTCGCTCTGTATGAAAGATGTACTGATGATGGCTTCCTCCCGGGTAAAATATTCCGGAAGTAAACTAGTCCCCCATTTGGATCTCCGGGTGGGGACTACACGAGAGGGGGCGATCATCAGGAAGAGGGACACTGACATTCTGCGAGTCGGAGCGTGGAATGTTAGAAGTTTGAATCGTTGTGGTAGGTTAGAGAATCTGAAAAGGGAGATGGATAGACTAAATTTAGATGTAGTTGGTATAAGTGAAGTACGTTGGCAGGAAGAATAGGATTTCTGTTCAGGCGACTACCGAATTATCAACACAAAATCAGAGGAAATGCAGGAGTATGTTTAATAATGAATAAGAAAATAGGGCAGCGGTAAGCTACTACGACCAGCATAGTGAAAGAATTATTGTCGTCAAGATAGACACCAAACCAGTGCCCCACTACAATAGTGCAGGTCTATATGCCTACTAGCTCAGCGGATGATCAGGAAATCGAAAGAACATATGAAGAGACAGAAGATTTAATACAATATGTAAAAAGTGACAAGAATCTAATTGTGATGGGAGACTGGAATGCAGTGGTAGGCCAAGGAAGAGAAGGAAATACAGTACGAGAATTCGGATTGGGACAAAGGGATGAAACAGGAAATCGGCTGGTTGAATTCTGCACTAATCATAATTTAGTCCTTGCCAATACTTTGTTCAAACACCACAAACGACGGCGTTATACGTGGACGAGACCTGGAGACATTGGAAGGTATCAAATATACTTCATTATGATTTCGAAGAGATTCAGAAACCAGGTGTTAGATTGCGAAACTTTCCCGGGAGCAGACGTGGACTCTGACCACAACTTGTTGGTCATGAAATGCCATCTGAAGCTGAAGAAATTGAAGAAAGGAAATAATGCAAAAAATGGGATCTAGACAAGTTGAAAGAAAAGAGTGTGAGGGATTGTTTCAAGAAACATGTTGGAAAAGGACTAAATGAAAAGGCTGAAGGAAACACAATAGAGGAAGAGAGGCTAGTCATGAAAACTGAAGTCAGCAGGGCTACTGAAGAAATGTTAGGAAGGAAGAAAGAATCAACTAAGAATCAATGGATAACTCAGGAGATACTAGACCTGAATGATGAACGACGAAAATACAAGAATGCTAGAAAGGAAGAGGGCAGAAAAGAATACAGGCGATTCAAAATGAAGTGGATAGAAAGTGCAAGGTAGCTAAGGAAGACTGGCTGAAGGAGAAGTGCAAGGATGTCGAAGGTTGTATGGTCCTAGGAAAGGTAGATGCTGCATACAGGAAAATCATTTTTTAAATGTACTTCTAGAAGATTAAGTAACGGAATAATCCAAATATTTAGTGTTTTCAATCATACTTACTACAGAGAATTGCAGTCAGATGAGGGAGGGAATAGTAAGATAATTTAATAGGACTTTCAATACTGGCATAATACCGAAAGAATAGGAAGGGGTGATCATCTGTCCGGTGTACAAAAAGAAAGGGAAGAATTAACCTGCCAAGTAATCACCGAGGAATAAAGTTACTAGATTCTTTGAGTAAGATTTATACAGGGGTTTTAGCAAATAGGTCAGTGGACTGGGCCGAAAAGCAGTCAATAATATCAATATTCCAGGGAGGAATTCGAAAGGGAAGAACAACAAGCAACATTATGACAGTCTGGATGATATTAGATAAATACCTACAGTAAGTAGGGAAAGAGAGTAGATAAAGTCAGGGATTCGGCCGCCGCCTCCGTCTCTGGCTCACAGGGGCCTCCTCCGCTTCCGCCTCCCGGGGGAAATGTGAATTGGTAAACAAAGCCACGTGCTTTTTGACAGCTATAATCAAAAACAACACATCGCTAACCTCACTGCTGCCATCTTGACGGGCCTAAAACTCAGTGTTACCAACTTTAACTAGCACGAAAATTGAATTGGTAAACAAAGCCACGTGCTTTTTTGAGAGCCACGTGCTTTTTGACAGCTATCATCGAAAACAACGCATCGCTAACCTCAGCGCTCCCATCTTAACGGGCCTAAACTTCAATGCTGCCAACTTAACTTTACTAGCGCGAGATTTGTATCGGTAAACAAAGCCACGTGCTTTTTTGACAGCTGTCATCCGCCATCTTTAATCAACAGAGCACCGTGCTGCCCTCTTTTGCTACATATCTTTGAAATGTGGTGGCGGATAATTTGAAAAATGCTTTTTGACAGCAGCCATCTTTAATCGACAGAGCACCGTGCTGCACTCTTTAGCTACATACCTTTGAAATGTGGTGGCAGGCAATTCCACGTGACAGCAGCCATCTTTAATCAAGAGAGCACCGTGCTGCCCTTTTTAGCTACATACCTTTGAAATGTTGTGGCGGCAATCTGAAAAATTCCACGTGCTCTTGTTTGGAAACAAACCCACGCGCTTTTTTGACAGCTGTCATCCGCCATCTTTAATCAACAGAGCACCGTGCTGCTATCTTCCGGACAATTTCGTCAGCTGTCATCCGCCATCTTTAATCAACAGAACACCGTGCTGCTATCTTTATCGTAGTAGCGGGCAATTTGAAAAGATCCGTTAGCTGTCATCCGCCATCTTTAATCAACAGAGCACCGTGCTGCCATCTTTAGCTAATACCTTTGAAATGTGGTGGCGGCAATTTGAAAAATTCCACGTGCTCTTGTTTGGAAACAAACTCACGTGTATTTTGACAGCTGCCATCCGCCCTCTTGCATCACAAACCTCAGTGCTGCACTCTTTAGCTACGTACCTTTGAAATATGGTGGTGGATAATTTAAAAAATTCTACAGCAGCCATGTCTCGACGCTAATTGCACAAGATGGTGGCTATACATGACTCCTTAAGGGTGCTTACGCAAGATGGCTGTTATACATAGGTTCTTATGAGACACCCTTGGGATGCTTGCGCAAGATGGTATTTATACATGGCTCCTTATGAGACGCCCTAGGGATGCTTGCGTAAGATGGCGGCTGCTCTTATGAGACGGCTTAAGCGTGCTTGCACAAGATGGCATGAGACTCCCTAAGGATGCTTGCGCAAGATGGCGGCTATACACGTATCCTTATGAGACGCCTTAAGGGTGCTTGCGCGAGATGGCTGCTTATGAAGAAAGCTAGCTTAGAGGCTAACGTGTCGTGCTAGTTCGATTCATTAAATTTAGGGCTTAAATGCAAAATATTAAATATCTCGAAAACGGTGCATCGTAGAGCAAACGGGACAAATTTTTTCTGCTAAACACTTAGGATCGCAGTATTAGGAACATGATAGCATAAGAAAAGCATAGTCTAATAATGAGATCAATGGTTCGGTTGCTACTTAGGTCCTTTGCCATTTGCTCTGTTTTAGCTTGTATTGAAGCAAGTTTTTGTAACATGATGAGGTCTAGCTATGGTAGAGAGTATAACGTGCCATGCTGGTTCGATTTATTAAATTTGGGGCTTAAATGCAAAATGTTAAATATCTCGAAAACGGTGCATCGTAGAGCAAACGGGACAAAATTTTTCTGCCCAACACCAAGGTTCGCAGTATCAGGAATATGATAGCATAAGAAAAAGTAGTCTAATGATGAGATCAACGGTTCGATTCCTACTTAGGCTCTTTGGCATTGGCATCTATCTAATTCTACAAGATGGCGGCTATACATAGCTCCTTATGAGACGGCTTAAGAGCGCTTGCACAAGATGGCTGCTGCTCATATGAGACTCCCTAGGGGTGCTTGCGCAAGGTAGCAGCGACAAGACGGTGACTATACACAGCTCCTTATGATACGGCCTAGGGGTGCTCACACAAGATGGTGGCTGCTCTGATGAAGAAAGCTAGCTTAGAGGCTACTGCGAAAGATGTCGGCGGCTGTTATGCATACGGTGGAGGGCAATTTGAAACTCTTCGTGCTCTCGTTTGAAAAATTCCCCGTGCTATTTTTACAGCTCTCATCTTTAATCAACAGAGTATCGTCCAAGTATCTTTACAGCACTAAACCTCATACCTTTGAAATGTGGTGGCGGGTAATTTGAAAAATTCTACGTGCTTTTCCTTCACAGCAGCTATCTTTAAACAATAGCGGCTATACGTAAGCTGTTAAGGCCTCCTCTTATGTCAAGGCATAGCTCTATCGAACAAGTTTAAACCTGCATCGGAATAGCTAGAGTGAGCACGTGCTGCAGTGATGACGTCATTGTGCATGTTTAGCCTTGCAAGTCACAAAAGAAGTGATTGAAACATAACAAGACTAGAATCGAACACTGCACTCGATGTCGCTAACTTTTATCATGTGATCGGAACATTGATTGAAGTGTTTAGAACACTAAATAAGTGATTAAGACTAAAATAGAACACTGTACTCGATACAACATGTGTTTAGAACATGTCAGTGGATACCTTTGTTCTAAGAAGATTAGATTACTTAATAATACCTAAACGACGTAATTCATGCTCTATTTCAAAAATGTCTGCTTTGTATTGTGTGTAACCAGCAACATTATAGGCTCTTAGCAGTTGTAATCGTTTTACGAGTACGTTGGGTTCTTTACAGTATCTTATATCTACATAGGGTAACAGAGGCTTGTTGTGAACTTTGAGTCTATATGCAGACAGTTGATGTGTAGGAACTTATTTTGATGTAATACGTGCTTCAGCAGTAGCGTTTCTAGGTACAAACTTAACTTGTTTCGATGGCAATGAAGCGTTGAAATTTTCTTCTTCTTTATCTTGTATCTCTTCTTGAGATGTTTGCACTGCGACAGAACGTGTAATAGGCTTAGGAAATGAAGTAAAATCATCAAGCTGTAATGGCAATGAAACATTAAGATTTTCTTCTTCTTCTTCTTCTACTTCCCCTTTACTACTGTTTTGATCAACATCATTATCCTTATTATCATAATCATGATCTTGCCTCTCTTTATCTTGAAGTTTGTGCTTAGTAACAGAACTTGTAGCAGGCCTAGACAACAAGGGAGAATTAAAAATCTCTCGCAGAGGTGTACTTTTAAAAATAAATCAGCGTTCGCTTGAATACGATTGAGCTCTTTGTATTTTGTTCTCGATGAAGCTACATTACACGCGGCTTCATGACTTTGAGCGTTGTATGCGTTCTTGAACTCTCTTCTACAATGTTTGCAATAAAAAAATGTCCTACGTGATATCTCATGACGTCTCTTGTGATAGCTTCGGGAAAATGCTTCTCCATACTCTTCGCAAATACACCTAGAAATAGGTTTTTCCATGACGGACTTTTATCTCCTCCTAACAAATTCTTCTTTAAATCTACTTGACACTTGTTACTCTCTACTTCGATGGTGCGAACAGCTTAGCGATTAACAGTAAACTAACACAAAAGCGTGTAGCCTAGGTAGCAACAGTAAGGTTTAAGCCCGTCAAGACGGCAAGAGTGAGGTTAGCGATGTTCTGTTGTTGGATTTTAAATTCCGCGCTACAACATGCAAAGTTCACAACCATTAATTTCGTTTTTTACTCAGCAAAACAGACGTCGCTGCCAAATGCCATACAAATAAAGTGGCGTGAATTAATAAGCAAAGGCATTGTTTTCCAGTACGACAAAAACACACCCCACACGGTGCGCATAACGCACGCTTTGCTTCAACGTTTTCGATGTGGAGGCATCACCCATACAGTCCAAATATTACACCATGTGATTTCCATTTTCCGGCAAGCTGAAACAACATATGTGGGGATGAGGAGATTTTCCAACGATGAGGATGTTTATAGCCTCGTTTCCCAATTATTCCGTGACCAGGGAGCGGTTTTCTATCATCGAGAGATGGAACGATTGGTTAAACGTTCAAACCGTTGTTTACAGTAAATTGGTGAATATGTAGAGAAATCGTGTTATCTATCTGTCACTTTGAAGTGTAATACAGCTTTCAATAACAGTTACTTGGCCTAAAATCATAATAATTTACAACTTATTTTTATGACCCCTAGTAACTTTCTAGGACTGTCAAGCCAATATGTATGCCCCTTGTGGGTGCGGACGGTAGAATAAGACCCACGGTATTCCCAGCATCTCGTAAGAGGCCGCAGGGGCTCTTAACTTGGGAGCGTGGTTTTTGCGACCGCGGGGTTCTCAGCTGAGTCCTAGCATTGCTTCCCCTTACTTGTGACATCTATCCTATCTGACCTCCCTTGGTAAAATTTTGTTCTTTTCAGAACCCGTCGTTATTAGAGCACTCGAGGCCTAGGGGGTCTTTAATTTTCACGCCCTTCGTGACCCTAGCCTTTCTTTGGCCGATTCCTTCATTTTTCACTCTAATTAGTGTTATATAGAGGATGGTTGCCTAGTTGTATTTTTTCCTAAAAAATAAATCAACACTACCTCCCCCATGAGGGTGGGGGACGGTAGAATAAAACACACGGTATGTAATGCTTATCGTAAGAGGCGCCTCATAGGCCCCCTAGGTGTTCTGAACTTCGCAGCATGTGCTGGCGACCACGGGGCGGTTATCTGAGTCTTGGCATTGCTTCAACTTACTTGTAGCAGGCTCCTCACTTTCTTGCAATCTATCTGACCCCTCTTGGCCAACACTTGCTCTCTTACGACCCCGGCGGTACCTATTAGGTTGCGAGGCCTAGCGAGTCTCTTTTTCACGCCCTACGTGGCCTTTGCTCTTCTTTGTCCGCCACATACATATTTCTCTATAATTAGTGTTAATAGAGGGTGGTTGCCCATTTGTACTTCCTATTAGAACAGTAGTCACCACCAACACCTCTTGCTTTAGTAAGTAAGTAATTTATTTATCTGAACATAACAGGCTATCACCCAAATACATGTACCCAAAATATGCAATAAAATAAATAAAAATGATTTTAAAAATAAAAATAAAACAATCACAAACACAAAAATATTAAGTCTAGCCCTACCCATTCATCTCTCACACTTATCTCTTCTTTAACTTTCCACATAGTTATCACAACAGTGCGCTGGTTATCAGATCCGCTGACTTAAACATTTCGTCAGCCTCATCCCACTACCTACTTGCTCGCATCCTGACGTACCAGTTCTTCATATATACACTGACCTTGTTAGAGATAGATTCCAGTACACTTATTAGTCAACAATTACATCATGTAGTCAAATACCTAACTTCGTTACCACTGTTAGCTCAATTTAGCAGAACCATAATGTCATGCCCTATCAAAACGATTACACCTTCTATAATTGTAGTCACTAAACCACAACCCTATCCTAATTACACAACACCAACCTCAACTTTTCAAGGCATCTCCAAATTTTAGCACATAGCAAGCCCTCACTCACATTTCACCCTTAACCACACCAATCAACTCTACCCCTACAAATGTTTCTCTTACCAGCACAGTCTATCACTCCTACACACTCTTCTGGTTTAACTCTTTCTATGCAGCTTCTTCTTGCAACTTCCTTTCTCAAATTCTCTTTATCGCACATAAATACCTGTTTAACCACAGCTGTTTTCCCATTCTCTGACAATCCACCTTATAATTTTCTGCTCATCATCTATTTCTAATAATTCGCGATGTTTGGCACTCGATAGTTTATTTCTTACTTTTCCCGTCACTATACAATTGCCAATTAGGTGTAGATAATTTCCTGATATCCCACATAATACACATAATGTCTTATCTCTACCCTTTAACCAACCCTTATTCTTGTATAATCCCATAAGCCACCACAATAACCCTATTTGTCTACATTCTTCAAATAATGTCTGCCTTTGTATATGTCTAATTCTCCTCGAAGGCACCCCTTGCCCTTTGGATTTTTTCTTTTTCCAAACCTCTTCCCACATGTACCCCAACCCCACCTTCTCCAAGTATATTTTAAGTTTTTCTAACCAACACTCCTTATACATGAATTTCTTTTGCTGGTTATACGTGACCTGGATCACCCTACCTCCTCCTCCCCTTTTCAGATACATCCAACATTTAACTACTCTTATCACACACTCCACCGCTACATTTTCCCCACATTCGCTGTGTATTTTGAGAGCACTAACACAGCCTTATCAAACTTACTAATAATTTGTCTTAAGTATACTCCTTCATCCTCCAATCCACATACTTCGGCCCCATATATCATCCTGCCGAAAACAACCGACTTTAAGACTAACCTCAAAGTTTTATAGGCAATTCCCGGAAGTATGACCAGTAAGTTTTTCTATTGAGGTTAAGGCTGCAATCAGCTTACACCTCTCCCTTGTTATTTGGTCCTCCCATGTCTCTTTTCTGTTAAAAATCACTCCGAGATATTCCAACGTATTTACTTGTTCTAACCTCTCTCAATGCAACATACATGTCCTTTCTTTTGTTCTTTCTTTATGTTTCTGCGTTACTAACAGTTTAGAATTGTTCCCGTTAATTTTCAAGTCCCATTTCTTAGCAAATTCCGACAATGAATTTAAACTTCGTTGCATCCCCCTGCTGTCAATGTCAGCAAAATCACATCGTCTGCAAAAATCAATTCCGGTACTTCTATCTATGAATCACCGGTTCCGCCCACTCATTCGCCCCGTGCCCCTCTAAGATATCATTAATAAATAAAGTAAACAATAATGGGGATAATTTACGTCCTTGTTTTAAACATAAATTCGACTTTATGGGCCTACTCAACCTGTCTTATTCCAATTTAATACAGCACCTGACTTTCTTGTATATCGCCTCTACTGCTCGTATCATCTTCCCCGAAACTCCCAACCTACCCGATTTTTCTATTAACGCTCTTCTATTTACCTTAGCAAAGGCCTTTTCAAAATCTATTGCCTCAATATATACTGAAACGGGATCGCCGTACGAGCATTCACGTTTCATTCATTTATTAAGAGGAACTCGCTAACACCCGGCCGTAAGCATTTAAAACTTGCGCCGAGCGCACAGGCATTGTGGGAACTGCAAGCAAGCTCGCGCTGTTCCAGAACACCGGCCAAGGTCAAGCGACGTCACGCAGAAGGTTCTTTCGTGTTCCATAGCATTGCAGTATGAACGAAATGTGATATCAATATTTCAATAAAGTCACCTTGCAGGCAGGAATAATGAACGCTGCTAGCCGAAATTTCATGTCAATCGGTGTAAAGAGGGCCAAGATATAAAATTTTCTTGGGGCCCACATGTGTAGCCACGCCCACCGACCTTCGGCAATATAAGCGAATCGCCAGCCTGGGGTAAAGCAGAGAGTGTGCAGTGTGGGCAGTGTGCAGCTGAAGTGTGCCGTAGGCAGAGAGAGTGAGGGGAGTCGGCAGTAAGCCGTGAGTTCAGTGTGTGTGTGCAAGTAAGCACGTCGCGATATAATTCGTCACTCGGTCCGGCTGTATACTTGAGTTCAGAAACGTTAGTGTTAGAAGCTTTCTCCGTGGGCTTGAACTTTGTGCATGAACAAAAACGTAATTTCGTTTTTATCAGTCTGTACGACTGGGCGATTACATTTTGTTTGTGGACTATGAATGTTTCTAGCACAAACTGTGCCAGCCTGCCTTTCATTTAAAGACTGTGTCTATCCATTGAACTGTGTTCGTAATAAAACTGTGCCAACCTTGATTTCATTTAAAGACTGTGTGAAAACAGCGATAGTGTTTCTAGCATAGACTGTGCCAGCCTGCATTTCATTTAAAGACTGTGTCTATCCATTGAACTGTGTTCGTAATAAAACTGTGCCGACCTTCATTTCATTTAAAGACTGTGTCTATCCGTTGAACTGTGTTCGTAATAAACTGTGCCAACATTCCCTGTTAAAGACAGTATTAACTTGTGGAATACGGTATCGTGATTTCTTTCCGAGGGACCATGCCAATTCCCATCATAACCTGTTCAGAATCACGTATGATCTTAAGTGCCAGTGATAATCTTCTGAAAATTACGACGTAACAGAATTTGGACTGTCGTTTATTTCAACAAGTGTGTGAATATTGTGCTCATGGTGTACAGTGCAGAGACTGTACCCGGTGAATTTAATTTTCTTTGTGAAGTGCTTAATCACTGCACCTCGGAAGGTCCTAGATTGTTTTCGTTTGTTTATTATTCCAAATACGATAATTCCTTCCATCTTATTCTCATGGAACTGTGACTCTGACTTTATCCTTGTCGCTAAAGTGCGTTCAACATCATTGACTGTGAGAACTATTTCGGTGTGCTTCGCCTTAGAGAGGTGTCACACACGAGTCCCATGACGTCCGATGTGGAAGCTCCACATTTCCCCGTTCCTGCCTCAGGTTCGAGTGGCCATCAACACTAATACAGAGAAAACACCAACGACGGAAGACAACGCCGACGCCGACCGCAAGACGACGCAGCCGCCGCAGGACGACGTCCCATCCACGCCTTCAAGGACAACTCCACGATTCAGCTGTAAAAGTGGTGGTGATTATTGTTTTAAGAGGAAGTACAACTAGGCAACCATCCTCTATATAACACTAATCAGAGGAATAAAAGGGAAGGGATCCGACACTTCGAAAAATGAAGATATCGGTCAAAGAAAGACAAGGGCCGCGAAGGGCGTGAAAATGAAAGACTCCCTAGCCCTCGCAAACCTAATAGCGTCGGGGTCGGAAAAGAACAAGAGTTGACCAAGCGAGGTCGGATAGGATAGATGAAAGTGAGGAGCCGGGCACAAGTAAGTGGAAGCAATGCCAGGACTCAGCTGAGGGCCCCATGGTTGCCAACCCACGCTCCAAAAGTTCAGAGCCCCTGGGGCCCCTTTTAGTCGCCTCTTACGACAGGCAGGGGATACCGTGGGTGTTATTCTACCGCCCCACCCACAGGGGGATCAGCTAAAAAAGGTGACATAATTCTTTGCATATCTATTGAATAAACTGAAAGATCCACTTAATCATGAAAAAAAAATTTTCACTACCCTTCTCTCTCTCTCACTCTCTTAGCATGGGCCGTGGGTCGTTTCTCATGCTCTCCGATAAACTGAAGTACGGGCGTTCCTGTTTCATTACCTTACCTCTTGTGTTACTCAAGTATTTCTCTAATATCGTCTCCACTATCAATACATTGTCTACCGTTCTTTTCCGTTTTCTAAATCCTCCTTGGTAATCTGTCAAAACAGAGATCTTTTCCGCCCATTCACTTAATCTACACTGACTGACAGAACAAATGCAACACCAAGAAGGAGTGGTCAGAACTTTATGCCAATTGCAGGGTAGACTGACGTCACTGAGGTATGCTCATGATGTGAAATGCGCCGCTGTGCTGCGCACGTAGCGAACGATAAATGGGACAAGGCGTTGGCGAATGGCCCACTTCGTACCATGATTTCTCAGCCGACAGTCATTGTAGAACGTGTTGTCGTGTGCCACAGGACACGTGTATAGCTAAGAATGCCAGGCCGCCGTCAACGGAGGCATTTCCAGCAGACAGACGACTTTACGAGGGGTATGGTGATCGGGCTGAGAAGGGCAGGTTGGTCGCTTCGTCAAATCGCAGCCGATACCCATAGGGATGTGTCCACGGTGCAGCGCCTGGTCCGCAGACGTTGTTTCCAATGTAAAGTGCGAGTTGCCGAGTTGTGATGATAGCGACAGGTCCACTTGTACACCGCAATTCACTATGCGTAACGTCAGTCACATTTTGATGGGTAAATTTTATAATAATAATCGGGGTCACCCATGCAAGGGGGCACCTATTCCTAAGGATAAATAAAATCAGCTAAAAGAGTTTTGAAAAAATGTACGCTCCCTTGTCGTCTGCTAGTCAAATCGAGAAGGGAATTATTCATTACAATGGCACATAGGCGTAGGAGGAGGACCCCATTCCTACTGCCAGTTAAAATCCGATGTGGGGAGTACTGATTACAACAGAAGACGCCCTCCAGCTGACAGTCACTATTGATTTGTAAAGTATTAATTACAATGTCAGACACACCCCCTTCTAGATCGCTACAAATCGACTTCAGTGAATAAACGTAGATCGACATACGGAAGTGTATGCATGTTCACCTTCATTTACAGAATAACTGCTGCTAATCGGCGCACGATATCGAAAAGCGGATGTACGCTAAAACGCCTCTGGCCTCGTTTAGCAATCTAAATGGCTGGCCCTATGAAATTTCCTTGTATCACATCTATTTAAAGGTAAGATTGTTGTATAAAGGTTGAATAGGGTGAAATTTGTGTAAGATTTTCACACAGTGAATTACTTTTCACATACTTATGCGACAGCTTCAAACATAGAATTTGGCTCACATATGGCTACTGGGTGAGCATATATTCGTGTGGAATTCGATGATCCTATCTTTCCTATAACTGAATCGAACCATCAATTATACGTGTAAAAAGTGGAAAAATTAGGTAAATCCAGGGGGTTGAATTTAGGATTTTCAGGAAACTTTTAAGCCCATGAAACCTATAAGTTATCCTTCAGGATAAATATCACAGACTGTGTTCTTATGCAGATTTGAAACTCCCAGCGTGTCCTCCTCATAGAACGTTATGAATTTTAGATTTTTCTAGGGATCCTGAAGTCATCAGCTTGTCTGGTACCAAGTTTTAAGTTTCTAAGTTTCCTAGAATGGTCTCATTAATTCACGCCTGTGTTCATTTTTATGTCTTAATTTATATATTTTTATATCTCACTCCCCCTCCCCCACTCTAAAGGGAGCCAAACTTTGATTCTTAAAATATCGAGAGTGTTAGTATTCATCTCAGCGACACCAATAACTATGGATTCGACACTATTTTCGATTAATTTTATATCGCAATCCCCCCTCACCCCCCACCACAAAGGGGGATGAACGTGGACTTATAAAATATCCGGAGTCTCACTTATCATCTCAGTGACCCCAACAACTCTGGATTCGACACTATTTTCGATTATTTTTATGTATCACTCTCCCATCACCCCCACCACGAAGGCGGCTGAACTCGGACTTTAAAAAATTCCGGAGTGTCGCTATTCGTCTCAGTGATCCCGAAAAGTATGGATTCGCAACTACTTTCGATGATTTTTATATCACAACCCCTCGCCCCTCCCAACGCCCCACAGGGTTCCCGGGGGGGAATTACCTCCACGTGGTTTCCCTCCTGCTACTAAAAATCCGGAGAGTAACTATTCATCTCAGCGACCCCAAAAACTATGTATTCCATACTATTTTCTATTATTTCTATATATCAATCTCCCATAGCCCCCCACCAAGAAGGGGCTGAACTCGGACTTTAAAAAAATCCGGAGTGTCACTTTCCATATCAGCGACCCCGAAAAGTATGGATTAGACAGTACTTTCGGTGATTTTGATATCTCAGACCCTCGCCCCTAAAGTTTCCTGGGGTGTATTACCCCCACGTGCTTTGTATCCTGATACTAAAAATCTGTTGTGTCACTATTCATCTCAGCGACCCCGAAAATTATGGATTCCCACTATTTTCTATTATTTTTATATATTACCCCCATCGCCCCAACCCGAAGGGGGCTGAACTTGGACATTAAAAAATTCCGGAGTATCACTATTCATTTTAGCGAGCCCGAAAAGTATGGATTCGACACTATTTTGGATGATTTTAATATCTCAACCTTCGACCCCCCGCTCCTAAGGGTTCCTGGGCCGTCTTACCCCCACGTGGTTTGTCTCTGATACTAAAAATCCGGAGTGTACAATTCACCCCAGCGACTACGAAAAGTATGTATTCGACACTATTTTATTTTTTATATATCAATCCCCCCCTAGCCCCCACCCCAAAGGGGGCTGATAATGGACTTTAAAAAATCCGGAGTGTCACTATCTATCTCAGCGACCCCGAAAAATATGGATTCGAAACTAGTTTTGTTAATTTGTATATCTGACCCCCCTCGCCTCCCCGCCCCTTATGGTTCCTGTTCTGTCTTACCCCACGTGGTTTGTCTCCTGATACTAAAAATACGGCGTGTACAATTCACCTCGGCGACCCCAAAAACTATGTATTCGACACTATTTCCAATTACTTTTATATATCACACTCCCATCGCCCCCCACCACGAAGGGGACTGAACTTGCACTTTAAAAAATTTCGGAGTGTCACTATTCATCTCAGTGACCACGAAAAGTATGGATTCAACACTAGGCCTACTTTCGATGATTTTTATATATCAGCACCCGCGACCCCCCCCCCCCCTCCTGCACCTAAGGGTTCCTGGGGCGTATTACCCCCACGTGGTTTGTCTTCTGATACTAAAAATTCGGAGTGTCACTATTAATCTCAACGACCCCGAAAACTATGGAGTTGACACTATTTTCTATTAGTTTTAGATATTACTCCCCCATCGACCTCCACCCCAAAGGGGGCTGAAGTTGGACATTAAAAAATTCCGGAGTATCACTATTCATTTCAGCGAGCCCGAAAAGTATAGATTCGGCGCTACTTTCGATGATTTTAATATCTCACCCCTCGCCCCCCCAACCCCACGCTCCTAAGTGTTCCTGGGCCGTCTTACTCCCACGTGGTTTGTTGCCTGATACTAAATATCCGGAGTGTACAGTTCACCTCGGTGACCCCGAAAACTATGTATTCGGCACTATTTTCGTTTAATTTAATATATCACTCCCCCTCGCCCCCCACCCCAAAGGGGGCTTAACTTGGACTAAAAAAAATCCGGAGTGTCACTATTCATCTCAGCGACTCCAAAAAGTATGGATTCTACACTATTTTCGTTAATTTGTATATCAGACCCCCTCGCCCCCCCCCCTTAAGGGTTCCTGGCCTGTCTTACCCCCACATGGATTGTCTCCTGATACTAAAAATCCGGAGTGTACAATTCACCTCGGCAACCCCGTAAACTATGTATTCGGCACTATTTTTCGTTTAATTCAATATATCACTCCCCCCTCCCCCCCAACGGGGGCTTAACTTGGATTTTAAAAAATCCGCAGTGTCACTATTCATCTCAGCGACCCCGAAAAGTATGGATTCGACACTTTCGTTAATTTATGCCTTTGCTGGCAGGACCTAGTGTTTACGCAGCACTATATCTTCTGGTATGGGCTAGAGCAATTTTGTTACTTTCATTGATCTGTCTCTGTCTTATCCTTGGCTTTGACAATATGAAAGTGACTGAGGTATGAGCGATGCTAGTAATGCCATTCCTTCTGCAGCCAGTCCCTGCTATGAATGGTGTGAAAATGTTGCTCATAGGGCTGGTTGGTGCATGCATTTCAGTGGGCTTGGCAGACTAATATGTAATAGCAACCTCTGGCCCGGTGAGGAAAGCAACGGGAAACTACCTGGATTCTCATTTCCCTAGTATGCCTCTTCAGTGATGCCTAGGCCATATATGACAGTTGATGGCGGAGCTGTTGAGGATCCAACCAGCCTTAGGGTTGAATACAGAACATACATACACATTCGTTAATTTGTACATCTGAGCCCCTCGCCCCCCGCCCTTAAGGGTTCCTGGGCTGTCTTACCCCCACATGGTTTGTCTCCTCATACTACAAATCCGAAGTGTACAATTCACCTCGGCGACCTGGAAAATTATGTATTCGACACTATTTTCGTTTAATTTTATATGTCACTCCCCCCTCGCCCCCACCCAAAGGGGAGCAGAACTTTTACTTTTAAAAAATCGGGAGTGTCATTATTCATCTCGGCGACCCTGAAAACTGTGGATTCGATATTTTTTTCGGTTATTTTTATACATTGACCCCCTGACCCTCACCCCTAAGAGAGCTACAGATGGCTTACCCCCACAGTGCTCGTCTCCAGATAGTAATTCATAAGTGTACCAAGTTTGGTTGAAATTGCTTCAGCGGTTTAGGAGGAGATGTGTCATTTACATACATACAAACATACAAACATACATTCTTTTTTATATCTTACTATATATAACAAATGTATGTATGTATGTATGTATGTATGTATGTATGTATGTATGTATGTATGTATGTATGTATGTATGTATGTATGTATGTATGTATGTATGTATGTATGTATGTATGTATGTATGTATGTATGTATGTATGTATGTACGTATGTAAATGACACATCTCCTCCTAAACCACTGGAGCAATATCAATCAAATTTTGAACACTTATTATTTGCTATCCGGAGACGAGCACTGTGGGGGTAAGCCACCTCTAGCCCCCTTAGGAGTGGGGGTTAGGGGGTTCAGGTAAAAAATAATCGAAAATAGTGTCGAATCCATAGTTTTGGGGTCGCTGAGGTGAATAGTGGCACTCCCGAATTTTTAAAAGTCAAATTTCTGCTCCCATTTGGGTGGGGGGCGAGGGGGGACTGATGATGGATGTATGTCTACATGACACATCTCCTCCTAAACCACTGGAGCAATTTCAATCACATTTTGAAACTTATTCTTTGCTATCTGAAGACGAGCACTGTGGGGGTAAGCCACCTCTAGCCCCCTTAGGGGTGGGGTTAGGGGGTCAGGTAAAAAATTATCGAAAATAGTGTCGAATCTATAATTTCCGGGTTCGCTGAGGTGAATAGTGACACTCCCGATATATAAAAGTTTAAATTTCTGCTCCCATTTGTGTGGGGGCGAAGGGGGACTGATATATAAAATTAAACGAAAATAGTGTCGAATACATAGTTTTCGGGGTCGTCGAGGTGAATTGTACACTCAGGATTTTTAGTATCAGGAGAAAAACCACGTGGGGATAAGACAGGCCAGGAGACCTTAGGGGCGGGGGCAAGGAGGTCATATATACAAATTAACGAAAAAGTGTTGAATCCTTACTTTTCGGGGTCTCTAAGATGAATAGTGACCCTCCGGGTTTTTAAAGTCCAAGTTCAACCCCCTTTGGGGGGTGAGGGGGAGTGATATATAAAAATAAACGAAAATAATGTCGAATACATAGTTTTCGGGTTCGCCGAGGTGAATTGTACACTTCGGACTTTTAGTATCGGGAGATAAACTATCAGGAGATAAACCACGTGGGGGTAAGACAGCACAGGAACCCTTAGGGCCGGAGGGGTGAGGGGGGTCAGGTATACAAATTAACGAAAATGGTGTCGAATCCATACTTTTCAGGGTCGCTGGGATGAATAGTGACACTCCGGATATTTAGTATCAGGAGAAAAACGACTTGGGGGTAATACACCCCCAAGAAACCTTAGGGGCAGGGGGCAAGGGGACTCAGATACAAAAATCATCAAAAGTAGTGCTGAATCCATCCTTTTCGTGGTCGCTGAGATGAATAGTCACACTCTGGAACTTTTTAAGTCCAAGTTCAGCCCCCTTCGTGGTACGGTGCGATGGGAGAGTGATATACGAAAATAATCGAAAAGAGTGTCGAATCCATAGTTGCCGGGGTCACTAAGATGAATAGTGAGACTCCGGATATTTTATAAGTTTATCCCCCTTTGGGGTCGAAAATAGTCGAAAATAGTGTCGAATACATAGTTTTCGTGGTCGCCGAGGTGAATTGTACGCTTGGAATTTTTAGTATCAGGAGACAAACCACGTGGCGGTTGGACCCCCCTGGAATGCTTAGGGGCGGGGGGGGCGAGGGGGTGAGACATATATATCATCGAAAGTAGTGTCGAAGCAATACTTTTCGGGCTCACTGAAATGAATAGCAACACTCCGGATTTTTTTAATGTCCATGTTCACCCCTCTTCGTGGGGGGGATGGGGGAGTGATATATAGAAATAATATAAAATAGTGTGGATTACGTAGTCCTCGGGGTCGCTGAGATGAATAGTTCACTCCGCAATTTTTGTATCAGGAGACAAACCACGTGGGGGTAATACACCCCAGGAAACATTGGGGGTGGGGGGCGAGATGCTGAGATATACAAATCATCGAATGTAGTGTCGAATACATATTATTTTGGGGTCGTTGAGATGAATAGTGACACTCCGGAATTTTTTAAAGTCCAGTTTCAGCCCCCATCGTAGTAGGGCAGATGGGAGAATGATATATAAAAATAATCGGAAATAGTGTCGAATCAATAGTTGTCGGGGTCGCTGAGATGAATAGTGAGACTCTAGTTATTTTATAAGTCCAAGTTCATCCCCCTTTGGGATCGGGGTAAGGACGGAGTGATATTAAAATTAATCGAAAATTGTGTCGAATACATAGTTTTCGAGTTCGCCGAGGTGAATTGTACACTTCGAAATTTTTAGTATCAAGAGACAAACCACGTGGGGGTAGGACAACCCAGGAACCCTTAGGGGCGAGAGGGGGGCGAGAGGGCTGAGATATAAAAATCATCGAAAGTAGTGTCGAATCCATACTTTTCGGAGTCGCTGAGATGAATAATGGCACTCAAGAATTTTTTAAACTTCAGCCCCCTTCGTGGTGGGTGGCAATTGGAGAGTGATATATAAAAATAAACGAAAATAATTTTGAATCCATAGTTGTCGGGGTCGCTGAGATGAATGGTGAGACCCCGGATATTTTACAAGTCCAAGTTCATCACCCTTTCTGGTGGGGGGTGAGAGGGATTCAGATTTAAAAATAATCGAAAATAGTGTCAAAGCCATAGTTTTAGGGGTCACTGAGATGAATAGTAACACTCCCAATTTTTAAAACTCAAAGTTTAACCCCCTTTAGGGGGAATGGGGAGTGATATATAATACTAATCGAATATACTGCCTAATCCATAGTTTTCCGGGTCGCTGAGATGAATAGTAACATTCCGGATTTTTAAAGTCGAGCTTCAGCCCCCTTTGACATAGAGGGTGAGAAAGGGTGAAAAAATAAATTGTCAAAAATGCCCCCCTTTGGCATAGAGGGTGAGAAAGGGTGAAAAAATAAATTGTAAAGAATGCCCGAGGTAACAGACGTGTGTATGTTCCAGTATGACTTTCAAGTATGACTTACTACCTGGAAAACATACTGTGGGAGTAAGACGCCCCTAGAACCACTTCGGAAGCGGGTGAAATATACAATCCATGTTAATAAATAGAAGTCAGTTTGACGCGATCTATATATACTGTACTATACATATATAAATTAAGGCATAAAAATGAAAAGAGACGTGAATTAATGAGACCATCCTAGGCATCCTAGAAATTTAAAACTTGATACCAGACAACCTGATGACTTCAGGATCCCTACAAAAATCTAAAATTCTCAAAATTCTCTGGAGAGATCCACAACTTTGGTCCTCTGACTTTTGTCGTATCTCTACCCCTTTGTACACGTATAATTGATGGTTCGATTCACTTATAGGAAAGATGGGATCATCAAATTCTACACGAATATTGGCCCACCCAGCCAAATTCTATTTTTGAAGCTGTCCCATAAGTATCTGAAAAGTAATTCACTGTGTGAAAACCTTACACAAATTTCACCCTATTCAACGTTTCTAAAATAAATGGATGAGATACGAGGAAATATCATAGGGCCAGCCATTTAGATAGCTAAATGAGGCCAGAGTCGTCTTTTTATACCATCCGTTTTTCAATATGAATGCACCGTTTAGCAGCAGTTATTCTGTAAATGAAGGTGAACATGCATATACTTCCGTATGTCGATCTACATTTATTAATTTAAGTCGATTTGTAGCGATCTAGAAAGGGGTGTGTCTTACATTGTAATTAATACTTTACAAATCAATAGCGACTGTCAGCAGGAGGGCGTCTGCTGTTGCAATCAGTACTCCCCACATCGACTTTAACTAGCAATAACAATGGGGTAGTTCTGCAACGCCTGTGTACCATTGTAATGTATAATTCCCTTCTTGATTTGACTAGCAGAAGGCAAGGGAGTATGCACTTTTTTAAAAACTCTTTTACCTGATTCTCTTTATCATTAGGTATAGGTGCCCCCGATTATAAACAAATTTACCCATCAAAATGTGACTGACGTTACGCATAGTGAATTTCGGCAGACAAGTGGACTTGTCGTTATCATCACAAATCTGCAACTCGCACTTCACATTTGAAACAACGTCTGCGGACCTCCCTATGCTTTTTCTCGGATAACGCCAAGAGACATGCAATTAAAACAATTTTATTCACTTCATGTGCAGCAATTTACTTCGATATCCGTATACATTGTAGAATACCGTAGCGAAGCACGACTACGTTTGCTAGTATATAGATACAACTCTATTCCTTTTTCACTGGTCAAAATGGCGTTATTACTCAGTGAGGATTCAAAGCTTGTAACGAGACGGTATTTCACCAATGATTTACAGTATAAATCTGCTTCTTGGAAAGAAATATTTCCATACGAACCTATCACTATTATGGAGGTGTTAGACGATACTAGTTTGCCGTCAAGGAGTTCATTCTTTAGCTCTTTATTTAGCTCGGAAGAAGACTACGCATTTGCTCACTTTATATGGATTAAGTTTAAATGTAAATCATTGGGTGAACATTCCGATATTTACTTGCAAAAGGACACGTTACTCTTCGCTCATGTATATGAAAATTTTAGATTGAGTGGAAAAGAGACATAATTATGATATTGATGCCCCTCATTTCTACACGGGGCCCTTACCTGAGTCCTGGCATTACTTCCACTTACTTGTGCCAGGCTCCTCACTTTCATCTATCCTATCCGACCTCTCTTGGTCAACTCTTGTTCTTTTCCGACCCCGAAGCTAGGGTTTACGAGAACTAGGGTGTCTTTCATTTTCACGCCCTTCGTGGCCCTTGTCTTCCTTTGGCCGATATCTTCATTTTTCGAAGTGTCGGACCACCTCCGTATTTTCCTCTGATTAGTGTTATATAGAGGATGGTTGTCTAGTTGTACTTCCTCTTAAAACAATAATCACCACCACCGCCTTAGTCAAAACCACAATCATACATGATGTATTTTGATGTGAACAATGTATATTGTTACGATCTTGTAAATTATTAGTGCAATAGTAATTCCTAAGAAAAGATGGAAGCGGAAAACTCCCATCAACCATACGCTAATGTGCAATGAAAAAATACCAGATCATCCAGAGTGCAGGGAAGCGTGAGGTAGGAGATGATTACGGCGTCCGATTATCGTAATCAAGCAACAACAAGCAATAAATATATATCGCAAGACATCAGCGGAATAACGCACAGAAATATTTTTTGGGCCTCTTCCCAAGAGCTGTTCCGTGGTAGGGACACTTAGAATAAATTGGAGGGGATACAAGAATGACAACACCCGAAATGACAGGTTGCAAGTAACAAATTGTATTATAATAGCATCACAAAAAAAAAGAAAGACAACATGTGTTATACAAGAGTGAATAAAATAGATGTCTTTGGTATACACAGGTAGAAGAAAAATGGAAATATCAGACGATCAAACACAAGTTATTATTATTATTTTTTATTTTTTTGCGTTAAAGTACAAAATGATTAGATCAGAAGGATTTTTACGTGAATTGAAGTCATACAATGTTGTACCACGAAGAAATTTTGGGAAAGCGTGATCAATTTTACACAAGTAGAATGGAACATCCCCAAAGATCAACACACTTCACTTCAAATAGGAGAGAAGATAGAATGTTTCACAAGCAAGAGAAGGTATACTATCTGTTTCGCAGACCACGATTTTACCATTGAATAGCTTTTAAATTCTTCATAATGCAATATAGAAAGAAAGGAAGGAGGAAAGGAAGAGGCATAACACCTGTAAAAGAAAAAATAAGAAGGTGAAAGAAAGGGAATGGAAGAATAGGTAGGGATCAGGCCGCAATGTCCCAGTTCAAAACGATGGAATAAATCGTTCACAACACCGCACAAAAAGTTCCAGGTCACTCATAAGGTTGTTGATCACAATTCCTTTTCCTTCACAATTCGATAATAGGTCACAGAAGTGAGAGCTAGTGCACCATAATTTTGTTGAGTCCTGAAGAGACTAAAGTTCAGAGCCAAAAATAGTGGCAAGGCCTATCGAGGCAAGAAAAGGGCAAATATTAAAACATAATAATAAGTCTGCTCACCCGGTCTGAAGAAGAAGGTTGAAGTGAGGTTAAAACCAGCACGGACCAGCCGTGCGGAAAATACAAGCTCCCACTGCCTATTACAATATGTAAAACACACCTGATCGCCCGTCGAAGGGAGGCGGCGAGTTATATAGGCCAGGGAAGGCAGGCCTGGAAAGAACTAGAGACATATGACGTCAAGACGTGGCGCGGAGAGGGGCGAGAGCCCAAGCACTAGTGAAGGAGACTAACAAGCAGACGGAACGAAAGCAGAGCATTATAATGTCTACAGGAACGGAGCGATGAAATATGTACAAGGTAAGAAAAAAGTTGAGATCGGGAGCACGTAATAGTATGGATTGACTATGCAAACGTTACTTTCAACGGGCGGATTTCAATGGGTGGAGAACGTCGAGAAATTGCACATTATGAATGTAGGAGATGAAGCATATAGTGTATATGGGGCAGGCAGATTTAATTTACCCCACCCAGAACTTCATGATTAACATGCGGATTACATTTGGGCCCTTAAATATCCACGAAAATAATGTGCACTCTTTACAACAAGGAACATTATGTTCTTCATTATTGACCATTCAAGCACTGAGTGGAATTAGGTATGCAAGTAGCTCGCATTTACAGAGCAATTGAAGACGCTGAGTAACATAAACATAACATAAAATGGGTAACATAAAATGGGTCACACAGTGGAAGGGTCTTTTTTGTGCTCGTACGTTGATCGCAAAAGCAAACTTCAAACGTCGTATCATAGTGGACTGTCAGTGTATGATTATCGAAATGAAGAAACTTCAAATTGCTCGGTGCTACTATTTTAGATTTAACAAAAATGAAAATGAACTTTTTTCACTACAACGTTATTTCTCTTTGGAAGAGAAAAATTTCCTCAGCCAAGTCATTATGGGCGATGAGACCTGGAAGCATCATTTCACACCTCAAGCACAGAGAGCGTCTATGGACTGGGGGCATACCTCCTCGCCTACACGGAAGTAATGCAATGTTGCGCCATTAACAGGGAAGACCATGGCCACCGTTTTCTTCGACTGTGAGGTAGAAGTGTAAGTTCGTGGCAAAGTTCACAACTATTATTGCCATTTTTTACTTTGCAAAACAGACGTCGCTGCCCAATGTCGTAAAAATAAAGAGGCGTGAAAAAAAAAGCAAAGGCATTGTTTTCCAGTACGACAAAGCAACAACCCACACGGTGCGCACAACGCACACTTTGCTTCAATGTTTTCAATATGGAAGCATCCCCCATACAGTCCACATATTGCAAGATGTGGCTTCCATTTTTCGGCAAGCCGAAACAACATCTGTGGGGATGAGGAGATTTTCCGACAATGAGGATGTTTACAGGCTCGTTTTCGAATTGCTCCGTGACCAGGGAGCGGATTTCTATCATCGAGAGATGGAACGATTGTTTGAACGTTCACCCGTTGTTCACAGGAAATTGGTGAATATGTTGAAAAATATTGTTATGTATCTGTGTCACTTTGAAGTGTAATGCAGCTTTCAATGACAGTTACTTGGCCTGAAATAATGATAATTTACAATTTATTTTTATGACACGTCGTAACTTTCTAGGACTGTCAAGATAACATGAGTGCCCCTTGTGGGTGCGGGCAGTAGAATAACACCCACGGTATCCCCTGCATCTCGTAAGAGGCCGTAGGGACTCTTAACTTGGGAGGGTGGTTTTTGCAACCACGGGCTTCTCAGCTGAGTCCTAGCATAAGTTCCCCTTACTTGTGACATCTATCACATCGGGCCTTCATTGGTAAAATTTTGTTCTTTTCAGAACCCGACGTTATTAGAGCACTCGAGGCCTAGGGGTCTTTAATTTTCACGCC
The DNA here is from genome assembly GCF_040414725.1 of Anabrus simplex. NCBI lineage: Eukaryota > Metazoa > Arthropoda > Insecta > Orthoptera > Tettigoniidae > Anabrus > Anabrus simplex. Next base: position 157,452,559 of record NC_090273.1, on the reverse strand, counting down.
CTTCGTGACCCTAGCCTTTCTTTGGCCGATTCCTTCATTTTTCACTCTAATCAGTGTTATATAGAGGATGGTTGCCTAGTTGTATTTTTTCTTAAAACATGAATCAACACTACCACTCCCCATGAGGGTGGGGGACGGTAGAATAAAACCCACGGTATGTAATGCTTATCGTAAGAGGCAACTAATAGGCCCCTAGGTGTTCTGAACTTCGCAGCGTGTGCTGGCGACCACGGTGCGCTTAGCTGAGCCCTGGCATTGCTTCAACTTACTTGTACCAGGCTCCTCACTTTCATGCAAACTGTCTGACCTCTCTTTTCCAACTCTTACTCTTTTACGACCCCGACGGTATTATGTTGCGAGTCCTAACGAGTCTCCTTTTCACGCCCTTCGTGGCCTTTGTTCTTCTTTGGCCAATACATACTTGTTTCTCTATAATTAGTGTTAATAGAGGGAAGTTGCCCATTTGTACTTTCTCTTAGAACAGTAATCACCACCAACACCTCTTGCTTTAGTAAGTAAGTAGTTTATTTAGCTGAACACAACAGGCAACCGCCCAAATATATGTTCGCATAATATACAAAAAAAATAAAATAAAATAAAATAAAATAAAGATAGTAGATTAACCAGTAAGATTTTCAGATATTTGTTGAGTAAGAAATCAACGACAAGCTGGGTCAACGAAGTAAGAAAGGATTTAGAAAAAAACAATATAACAACAGAAGAAATAAATAATAGAGAAGGCTTTCGGTTAAAAGTATTGAAAATAGAAGGATTCCAAGGTAGGAAAGTAAAAACGACTGGTTCAAAGTGGTCTGAAGACAGAAAGAAGAAACATAGTGAACAGATGAAAGCGTACTGGAAGAAAAGGAAAGAACAAAGAAGAAGGAATTGAAATTGGCACGTGGTCCTCTGGTGGCCCATTCGAAAGAAGAAGAAAATAAAAATAAATTTATAAATAATAATAAAACAATCACAAACACAAAAATATTAAGTCTAGCCCTACCCATTCATCTCTCACACTTATCTCTTCTTTACCTTTCCACATAGTTATCACAACAGTGCGCTGGTCATCAGATCCGCTGACAAACATTTCGTCAGCCTCATCCCATCGCCTACTTGCTCGCCTCCTGACGTACCAGTTCTTCATATATACACTGACCTTGTTAGAGATAGATTCCAGTTCACAAATTAGTCAACAATTACATCATGTAGTCAAATACCTAACCTCGTTACCACTGTTAGCTCAATTTAGCAGAACCATAATGTCATGCCCTATCAAAACAATTGCACCTTATATAATTGTAGTCAGTAAAAAACTACCCTATTCTAATTTCACAACACCAAACTAAACTTTTCAAGGCATCCCCAAATTTAGCACATAGCAGCCTTAACTCACATTTCACCCTTAACTACACTAATCAACTCTACCCCTACAAATATTTTTCTTACCAGCATACTCTATCACACTTACACACTCCTCTCGCTTAACTCTTTAACCTTCCTTTCTATGCACCTACACCTTTAACTTAATTTCTCAAATTCTCCTTATCGCACATAAATATATGTTTAAACCCCTCCGTCTTCCCATTCTCTGATAATCCAACTTATCATTTTCTGTTCTTCACCTATTTCTAAAAATTCGCGATTTTTGGCACTCAATAGTTTATTTCTTACATTTCCCGTCACTTTAAAATTGCAAATTGGGTGTAGATAATTTCCTGCTATCCCACATAATGTACATAATCTCTTATCTCCACCCCTTAACCAACCCTTATTCTTGTATAATTCCCATCAGGCACCATAATAACACACCTATACTTCACCTGTCTACATGTCTAATATTTATCTCTGCTACTTCCATAACTTTATTAAAAACAATGTCTCTAATTCTCCTCGAATGCATCCCTTGCCCTCTCGATTTCTTCTTGTTCTAAACCTCTTCCCACCCTACCTCCTCCTCCGATTTTCAGATACATCCAATATTTAACTACTCTTATCACACACTCCACCTCTATATTTTCCCCACATATTAGTTCTAACCCCACATTCGCTGTGCATTGTGGGAGCGCTAACACAGCCTTACCAAATATACTAATAATATGTCTTAAGTATTCTCTCTCTTCCTCCAACCCCCATACTTCCGCCCCATACATCATCCTGCCGAATACAACCGACTTTAAGACTAAATTCAAAGTTCTATTTCCCGGAAATTTGGCCACTGAAATTTTTACTGAGGCTAAGGCTGCTATCCCCTTACTCCTCACCCTTCTGACTTGAACCTCCCATGTCTCTTTTCTGTTAAAAATCACTCTGAGATTTTCCAACATATTTACTTGTTCTAACCTCTCTCAATGCAACATCCATGTCCTTTTGTTATTCCTTTATGTTTCTGCGTTACTAACACTTACGAATTGTTCCCGTTAATTTTCGAGGCCCATTTCTTAGCAAACTCCGACAATGAATTTAAACTTTTTTGCATGCCCCCTGTTTTCAATGTCAGCAAAATCACATCATCAGCAAAAATCAATCCCGCTCACTTATAAACCATGAATCACCGGTTCCGAACACTCATTCACCCCGTGCCCCTCTAAGATATCATTGATAAATAAAATAAATAATAATGGGGATAATTTACATCCTTGCTTTATACCTACCTTCGACTTTATGGGCCTACACAACCTGTCTTCCTCCAATTTAATACAGCACTTGACTTCCTTGTATATCGCCTCTACTGCTCGTATCATCTTCCCCGAAACTCCCAACCCACCCAATTTTTCTATTAACGATCTTATATTGTATTTACCTTAGCAAACGCCTTTTCAAAATCTGTTGCCGCAACATATACATTACCTCTTCACTTACTCAAGTATTTCTCTAATATCGTCTTCACTATAAATATATTGTCTACCGTTCCTTTCCGTTTTCTAAATCCTCCTTGGTAATGTGTCAAAACCCAGCTTTTTTCTGGTCATTCACTTAATCTATAAGCTAATACCCCTGCATAAATTTTACTTAGAGATCCTAATAGAGATATACCCATATAATTATTCATATTGCTCTTGCTACTTTTCTTTTTGTATATAGGACATATAATTCCTGTTTACCACTCTTTAGGGTACTTACCTCCACCAAGAATCTTATTAAATAATTTCACAATGCCCTCCATCATCGTTCCATTTCGCTTATCTCTTTCCAGACTTTATTGTTGATACCATTGCAACCTCCAGCCGACCTGCCCCTGATTTTACTTATCACTCCCAAGGTTTCTTCTTTTGTTATTTCTTTGTCCAGTTCGAATGTTGAGCCTGCCATATCTCTCCAGATCACTTATTCCCCCGTCTCTCTAAACCATTCCTCCTCCTACCCTCGAGTAATTCATAAAATAATTCACCCACCACTCATCCTCAATACCTGTTTCTTCAAATCTCCTTCCACACTTAACTATTCTATTTATTCTCCCGCAAAAGTTTTCCATTTCATTTATGCTACAAGCTTTATTTAACGCTTCCGTCTGTTCCTTCATCCAGGTCTTTTAGTCTCACTTAATTTCCTTTTGTATTCTTTCTTTTAATTACGGAAACCATCTCTTTCTGACCTCTCCCCCTTACATTCTACTGTATGCTCTCCTAACGCGCGCAAAACCCTCTTTGTCACTACCTCGCACACTACACTGTACCATCCTTCCCCCTCTCTCTTTTTTTTCTCCTCCTCCTTTCAATCTTTGTTACCCTCTTAATTAGCTGTAGTAGCAGTTCTAAGGCTCTAACTATGTTATTTTCCTCTTGCTTTAGTACACAGCCAAATGTTGGACTGTATTGTTGATGGTTTACAAACAATATGGGTGTTACTATGGATTTCAGATTCATTAATGTAATGATGAAAATAAGAATGCGCTATAAGATTGTTCTCATATTCATTTTGGGAATTTCGTCAAACTTCAGTTTGCCGATCCCAGTCACAAGAGTGGAGAAGCCTATTAGGTGAGTACGAAGATAAGTACAGTATAAAATTTATTACGAACAGCCCCAGGCGATAGCAAACGACAGTCATTATTACAGCTCAAGGCTTGAACGAGTACGGTACTTACTTCAAAAACACATATAAGTACATACCTCCTGTGGGTAGGGGCGGTAGACAAAACTCCAAGGTAACACCTGTCTGTGTGTTAAGAGTCGTCTAATAGGGGCCACAGGGGCTCGGAAATTGGAGCGTGGTTTGGCGACCACGAGGTCCCTGGCTGTGTTATTTTATTGCTTGCACTTACTCGTGCCAGGCTCCTAACTTTAATCTATCCTATCTGACCTCCCTTGGTCAACAGTTGTTCTTTTCGGACGCCTACAGTATTATGTTTGCGAATCCTAAGGAGAATTTCCTTGAAGTTGGGGGTGGTAGAATAACACGCACGGTACACCCTGCCTGTCATAAGAGGCGACTAAAAGGGGCCTCAGGGGCTCTGAATTTTGGAACGTGGGTTGGCGACAACGGGGTGGTGGTGGTGGTGATTATTGTTTTGAGAGGAAGTACAACTAGGCAACCATTCTCTATATAACACTAATCAGAGAGAAAAAATGGAAGGGATCCGACACTTCGAAAAATGAAGCTATCGGCCAAAGGAAGGCAAGGGCCACGAAGGGCGTGAAAATGAAAGACTCCCTAGCCCTCGCAAACCTAATAGCGTCGGGGTCGGAAAAGAACAAGATGGTGATGATTGGTGGTGATTATTGTTTTATGAGGAAGTACAACTAGGCAACCATCCTCTATATAACACTAATCAGAGGAAAAATATGGAAGGGGTCCGACACTTCGAAAAATGAAGATATCGACCAAAGTAAGACAAGGGCCACGAAGGGCGTGAAAATGAAAGACTCCCTAGCCCTCGCAAACCTAATAGCGTCGGGGTCGGAAAAGAACAAGAGTTGACCAAGGGAGGTCGGAAAGGATAGATGAAAGTGAGGAGCCTGGCATAAGTAAGTGGAAGGAATGCCAGGACTCAGCTAAGGGCCCCGTGGTCGCCAACCCACGCTCCAAAGTTCAGAGCCCCTGGGGCCCCTTTTAGTCGCCTCTTACGACAGGCAGGGGATACCGTGGGTGTTATTCTACCGCCCCCACCCACAGGGGGAGCCCTTAGCTGAGTCCTGGCATTGCTTCCAATTACTTCTGCAGGGCTCCTCACTTTCATCTATCCTATCCGACCACCCTTGGTCAACACTTGTTCTTTTCTGACCCCGACTGTATTACGTATGGAGGCCTAGGTAGTCTTTATTTTCATGGCCTTCGTGGCCCTTGTCTTCCTTTGGCCGATATCTTCATTTCGAAGTGTGGGATCTCTTCCATTTTATCCCTCTGATTAGTGTTATATGGAGGATGATTGCTTAGTTGTACTTCCTCTTAAAACAATAAAAACCACCACCACCCTATTTGTTCTACCAATCCCATTGCAACTACCTTCACTTTTCAATGGGGGGGGGGGGTCGGTTGGAGTTTCCTTTCATTTGTGTTGACAGAGGAAGGCTACCAACTTACACTTTCTCGTAAACCATTGATCACAACTATTTCCATTCGTTGGGTGATCTAATGCTCGTCATGTGCTGGTGGTAGTGGTGACTGAGGAAGTACAACAAGGCAACATTGTACATTAGTACATCGGTTTACTGCTATATTACCTACGTCAAACAAAAAGGAAGGATAGTTCAGGCCAGATTAATTATCACTTAGAACTAAAAGATCAACAACATCATAAGCAATACTGATTACGAAATGCAGTACATGTGATACAATATATAGTTCTATGTGTGTTATGTAATTTTCACAATGTTCCATGATATTCTATATATTGATTTCCAGGATTTCTCCGGCTACTGCAGCTGCAGAAGGCCAACAGTTAGAAGATGTAAATGCATACCGAAGTAAACTTGAAAATGAAGATCTCTTTGGTTTTCATGGACCTAACGAGGAAGCTACATTAACGAAGAATAATAAAATGCATACCTCAATTAAGAAATCTCTTTATGAGACTGGATGTACACAAGGATACATGAAGCACACCGAAGGGAAGGCGGTGAGGGAAATTACTGAACGGGAAAGGGATTCCAGCGCTGAAAGTTCTATTGCGAGCGATACGAACCGGGATGCATTGCTGTCTTACACATCTATCCAAGGAAACGCTGATGAAAGCACTCGCCGATCGCATGATGACATACGAAATTTAATTGGCTCACCTTTCCGCCATATCAACAAGGCCGCAACTACAACGAGGAAAACAACTAAGCAGACAAAAAAGACCACTGTTGGACACGAGGAGCAGGTCAACAGTATAGCCGAATATTCTTGTGTGGATTATGACGATGACTACGATTTGTCCATGAACGAATTAGGTACCAACAGCGAAAAGCTATCAGATACTGCCAGAGGACAGTACGACTACGTTGTAAGCTATGACGAGTTGGAAAAGGTAATTAAGAAGTTGAGAAACCCGGATGGAAGCAATGACAGGCTTAGATCTCCAGTGCAAAACGTACTCCTTGCCATAGTGAACTCAAAAATGAAACAACACTACATTATGAAACAAGGAACACAACCACGACCAATGTTGAAGTTAAAAATCAATATAAGACGCACCACCACAAAGAACCTTGAACTACCATCCTACTACCATCTAATGCCAGAGCGCAGACGTCAAGGAGATACGAGCAAATCTTCAACATACTTCAGATCCTAATTCTTCTGATAGCCCACCTGGAACTTCTTGGTCATCGACTTTGAAAATAAAGTATAGTACAGCCTGCCCCAATGACAAATGCCCTTTTAATATTTGGACCGTTTATCTTTCACATTTCTTACTTTGGTACCTGGAATTTGTTATTTGTCTCTCCGAATTTCTTTACTTTCTTATTTTTAAACTTCCTTATTTTTATTTGACTATGTCTTATCTCCTTTAATTTTTCAATTTTCCGCATTTTATTTAGCGGTAATTATAAGAGAAAGCACGATCCCATTATATGGTTTTCAATTGTACATTAAACTATGACTAAGTAGATGTTGAGACTAGCTATTCCATCCCCCTCTTTCTCCGCCCAGCGGTGAAGAGAGTGTCAGGAACGCGACTGAAAGAGGTACAGTACTTAAGAAATAATTTGGTATCACTGCACTTTCGAAAAGGAATTTACGGCAAAGGACGTGTATACTGTAGGTTCCGTTTGCGAAAGGACTAAATTGAACAAAATAAGAATTAATGCCGGACTCTTAAAATATCACCTCTTAACGCGTATCTCGGTACAACCTCTTTAAAGTAATCCTTTCCTGAAAGATGTCAAAGTACCAATTGTATGTCAGCCAGAGGAGGCTACGCTCACATAGCCCCCTTGTTTGGATGACATTCGTGCTACTTCATCCTCCTCTTCTTCGGCATAATGGTGAAGAAAGAAGAGACAAGATGTTAGGTATGTAAGAAATACCACAGTCTGACCTCACAGCCGATAGAGCTTGTTCATTCTAGGTTATGGGCAAATGGAACACGGTGTTTGCATTAATTATTCATTCTTCCTGACATTCTATGTTTAATATCAATAAGTCTTTAATTCTGAATGTCCTCTACAATCCCCCTTCATAAGGCTTTTGTTTTGATCATCATGTTTTTTATTCTTAAAACGTACTTCTAAAAGATTAAGTAACAGAACCATCCAAATATTTGGTGCTTTTAAACAAATTAGGACTTACACTAGTGACATACTACTGAAATAATGGGACGGGGGTGATCATCTGTCGGATTTATAAAAAAGGGAACAAAAACTTTGCCAAGTAATCACCGAGGAATAACGTTTCTAGACTCTATGAGTAAGATTTATACAGGGGTTTTGGGAAATAGATTAGCGGCCTATTTCGAAAAGCAGGCAGTAATATCAATATTCCAAGGAGGAATTCGAAACGGAAAAAGAACAACAGGCAACATTATGATAGTCTGGCTGATATTAGATAAATACTTAAGTAGGGAAAGAGGCTCTGTGTATCTCTCGGCCGTAGACTTTGAAAAAAGCCTTTGGTACGGTCAGCAGAAACGCTTTGATAGAAACAATAGGCAGGCTGATTTCTTCCGTGAGCTTTCCATATTGTAGGCCTTCATACTTAGTTTCTTTCGGACTCTAGGATATTAGCGCATCCTTCCTTCTTTCATGACACCCTGTTGCCTTATGCCTTAAAATTGCGTTATGTAATACTTTTCGATAGGACCAATAACATAGGTATTTAAAAAATTAAATGTTGGGCAGCTTTCCCGAAACTACCGCCTCAGCCAGCGTGGAAAATAATTATTTATAGCCCGGACTGAAGTACCTTAATCCCATACTTTATACACCGATTTCCATTAAATGTTGTTCACTCATTTTCCGCCTGTTCGGCGTTCATAGGAGTTTAGCAATCAAATCGAAATTCACGAATATTTCTGTTATCATAAGTGGTACGGTAAAAATGTATAGGACATAAATGATCGTAAATTGTCTACATCTTTTAATGTGTAGAATCTTTTTTATCGATTGGTCCACTTAAAATATTGGAGGATTAAATATTAGGTCTCCCTCTAAACTACCACTTCACTCATCGTGAATAAAGTTATTCATAGCCTAGATTGTAGTACCTCATTCCCCGACTTTAAATACCGATTTTCATTAAATACTCTGCAGCCATTTGCTCGTGTGCCCGTACAGACAGACATGACGGACAAATAAAAATGCATTTTCCTGTTGCTGTGGATACGACCGATACAGAAATGCTGTTCTGTTTAAATTCTGGCCAATGTACAGACAAAACTCTTATTCTATATATATTGATACGCAGCACGGCGGAGGTGGTGAGAGCTGGTGGCTATTGTGGTGATTGTTTTAAGAGGAAGTACAACAAGGGAACCATCCTCTGTATGACGCTAATCAGAACGAAAAGATGGAAGAGATCCCACACTTCCAAAAATGAATGTATGGGCCAATGCAAGGCAGGGCCAAGAAGGACGTGAAAATAAAGGAATGCGTAGGCCGCGAGTGCTGTAATACCGACGGTGTCGGAAAGGAACAAGAGTTGACCCAGGGAGGTAGCGTAGGATAGATGGAAGTGAGGAGCTTGACACAAGAAAGTGGACGCAGTGCCAGGACTCAGATAAGGGCCCCATGGTCGATAACCCACGCTCCGAAGTTCAGAGCACTTGGGGCCCATTTAGTCGCCTCTTACGGCAGACAGGGATTACCGTGTCTGTTATTCTACCACCCCGACCTACAGAGGGTATGTAGGTACTGGTAGTGAGGCGGCACCGGTGCCTGGAAATGTACGAGATATTGCAACACAAGTCTGTGCCCAAGAAGGAGGGTAGCCTGCTCATTCTCCAAATGTTGGACACCTTGGTTTATTCAAATTTCAATACAATGTGGTGAAGGCATTTCTGCTTTAAGTGACCCCACAACAAGAAGTCAGGGAATACCGTGGGTGTTATTCTACTGCCCCAACCCACAGGGGATACATGTTCTCTCTCTCTCTCTCTTATAAACTATAGTCTTTGTTTGTGCTATGAGTAGGCATTTTTACTTAGTCGATAAGATACTCTGATAGAAGTACCAGCTTATTAGTTCATCATGACAAGCAAAATGATTGTCGATATTGGCTTTAATGTGACGGAGAGGTGGTGGTGGTGGTGATTATTGTTTTAAGAGGAAGTACAACTGGGCAACCATCCTCTATATAACACTAATCAGAGGGAAAACTGGAAGGGATCCGACACTTCGAAAAATGAAGATATCGGCCATAGGAAGACAAGGGCCACGAAGGGCGTGAAAATGAAAGACTCCCTAGCCCTCGCAAACCTAATAGCGTCGGGGTCAGAAAAGAACAAGAGTTGACCAAGAGAGGTCGGATAGGATAGATAAAAGTGAGGAGCCTGGCACAAGTAAGTGGAAGCAATGCCAGGACTCAGCTAAGGGCCCCGTGGTCGCCAACCCACGCTCCATAGTTCAGAGCCCCTGGGCGTGTGAACGGAGAAAAGATGTACTGTGAGGGCGGTAGAATAACACCCAGAGGTGGTGGTGGTGGTGGTGATTATTGTTTTAAGAGGAAGTACAACTAGGGAACCATCCTCTATATAACACTAATCAGAGGGGAAAATGGAAGGGACACGACACTTCGAAAAATGAAGATATCGGTCAAAGAAAGACAAGGGCCATGAAGGGCGTGAAAATGGAAGACTCCCTAGCCCTCGTAAACCTAATAGCGTCGGGGTCTGAAAAGAACAAGAGTTGACCAAGGGAGGTCTGATAGGATAGATGAAAGTGAGGAGCCTGGCACAAGTGGAAGCAATGCCAAGACTCAGCTGAGGGCCACGTGGTCGCCAACCCACGCTCCAAAGTTCAGAGCCCCTCGGGCCCCTTCTAGTCGCCTCTTACGACAGGCAGTGGATACCATGGGTGTTATTCTACCGCCCCCACCCACAGTACCCCTGCCTGTTGAAATAGGAAAATTAAAGGAAGTCCCAGGCACTCTGAACTTTGGAACATGGACGCATATTCAAGGCGAATTCGCACATAAGTTACATATTATATAAAAGAGATATAATTTCGGGATTTACGAAATACCGGAAATTTCAACTGACAAATTGTAACATAAGGAACAACTTCCTTCGCTTCATTAGCGCCTGTCAAAATCTTGCTAGAAACGCCGATCTGCCTGACACCGTTAACAAGACAGTCTGCTCAACATCTGTACGGAAAAGAAAATTCGGCTGCAAAGTCTCTCGTCTTGAGAGCGTATGTTTCTGCCCACGATTCCCTGAGCTGATTCTGAGTATGCTCCCTCCTCCTTGTGCAAATTCCATTAACTTAATCTTTAATGCCAACTCCTTCTTGGTCAATTCTTGTTCTCTTCAGACCTCAATGGCATTTCCTATTTGAGGCTTAAGGATTCATTCATTTTCACGACCTTCCTTGCCCTTTGTCGATGCCTTCATTTTGGAAGTGTTCGACTTGTTCCTGATAGGTGGTGGTGATTATTGTTTTAAGAGGAAGTACAACTGGACAATCATCCTCTATATAACACTAATCAGAGGGGAAAATGGAAGGGACACGACACTTCGAAAAATGAAGATATCGGTTAAAGAAAGACAAGGGCCATGAAGGGCGTGAAAATGGAAGACTCCCTAGCCCTCGCAAACCAAATAGCGTCGGGGTCGGAAAAGAACAAGAGTTGACCAAGAGAGGTCGGATAGGATAGATGAAAGTGAGGAGCCTGGCACAAGTAAGTGGAAGCAATGCCAGGACTCAGCTAAGGACCCCGTGGGTGCCAACCCACGCTCCAAAGTTCAGAGCCTCTGGGGCCCTTTTAGTCGCCTCCTACGACAGGCAGGGGATACCGTGGGTGTTATTCTACCGCCCCCACCCACAGTGGGATTGTTCCTGATTCCCTCTAATTGGTGCTAATAGAGGAAGTCTCGCTTCTTTTACTTCGCATTAAAACCGTTATCACCACCAGCAGTCCGGTTCCATGTCTAAATGGTTAGCGTGCTGGCCTTTGGTCACAGAGGTGCCGGGTTCGTTTCTCGGCAGGGTCGGGAATTATAACTATCATTTGTTAATTTCGCTGGCTCGGGGGCTGGGGGATGTGTTGTCTTCACCATCATGCCATCCTCATCAAGACGCGTTGGTCGCCTACAGACGTCAAATCAAAAGACCTGCACCTGGCGAGCCGAACTTGTCCTCGGACACTCCCGGCACTAAAAGCCATACGCCATTTCATGTCACCACCACCAATACTCTTACTTCAATTATTTTTGTGATCGAATGTTGATCGGGTGATTTTTTGGATAAGTGCTGGTGATAGGTTGTTTTACGGAGTTATCCGTGGTAGTTAGAGGTGAAAGAAGGTGCGGGCGGGAATAGGTCTCAACTTACAAAATTAAAGTTAATTTAAAACTTTAACAAAGGTTATATTTTCTTTTCAAAATCAACAGGTAACAACAACAGAGTAACAGGTACCAAGTAGCAGGAAAACAAGTTAAGAAATTACAATTGTTACAAGATTTGGGCTTCGAGCCCCAAGATTAAGTTCTGAGCTCTCAGCTCACCACCACAATAGCTAAAGGGCAGAAAACCCCGAAGTACGAGGAGCACTTGCTCCTAATTACAATGTTAAGATGAAAAGAGCAGACCCGCTCTCAATTTTACAAGCCTATTAAAGGCTACACAAACTTCATTCCTACCTGCCCTTAAGGCACACTTACAGTGAAACAGGGGTATCTTGTACCCAACCTACAGGGCCTTCACATGAAGAAAACAAACTCTGGGTTAATTAAGTGGGCCAAAAAACCAAATTGACTGGAGGCGTAGCTTACACTCCTACATGAAACTTCTTAAAACCTAGGTGGCACTCGGCCAGTTATACAGGGGCTAATCCCATACTAGGGAGGTGACTAGATGGCAAATAAGTTTAAGACTTTAAGAAGGAAGAGAAAAACGGTTACAAAAACATAGTCACCTCAATTTCAAAATGAAGGGGAGTTCGAGAGGGTGAAGCACTCTCTATCCCCGCTTTATAGATTTGTAATTTATAGATAGACAGAAAAGAATTTACATTTTAAAAGGGTAGTTTACATACTAAAGGTTTCGAACCCTCCCCGAGAGTTAAACTGCTGAGCTAGCAAGAAATGAAGATGTTAACAGGCCATTACCTTGTAGATGAACTGCTGCTTGGAGAAAGAGGCGCTTCCCGCCCCCTGGTATATATTCCCACACTGAGAAAGATGTTACTGAAGTGGCCCGGAGACAAGAAAATCAGCACATTTTTACCCTCGTGGAACATTCGAGACCTTTAATGAATAATAACAACCCGCCCACAAACTTTTCTTGGTCGGCTAAAGATTACAAGTCAAAACTGAAGAAGAAATCTAGGATTGGTGGAAAATTATTACAGAAATTACTGATTGGTTAACTTCAAAACTGGCGGAAAGAGAAGGGTTATACTGCCAACCCAAAAAATGAATGAAAGAAATTTAACAAAGAACAAACTTATGAATACCAAATTTCTTCAAAAAAACAGTTCCTTCACTTCGCACTAGGATGCATAATTATAGTTCTTAAGTTGTGCCATCTAGAAGAGAATGTCCACACTTCTTGCTACAGAGCAAACAAATACAAATCGAAATAGACATAGTTCAGAACACTTCAAAATTTACAGTAGAGACATCTTCTGAGAAACCGTTGAGTTGATACAGTTTGTTAAAGTTCAGGCTTCCTCCTGTTCCTGTAGAGGGATTTCAACTGGCGCAATATTTGAATTTGCGGCGTGGAGGTGTACCGCCCGGTACAGGTTGCATTATAGTTTAAAGGGGAAGTGCAAAGGCAACATTAAAGAAAGATTAAAACGAGCATTTCCCTTCCCTGCGATCAGTGTTGTTTACAACCAACATTACCAATGACAATTTAAGAGAATGGACAGCAAATTCATGCCTGATTGGTAATAATAATAATAATAATAATAATAATAATAATAATAATCGCATGGCCTCAGCTACTGTGTGCAGACATTTCGATTTGACGCCATCTGGCTGTCTGCTCGTCAATTTTGACGTTCCGTTTTAATCTAGGCCCACTAGATGGCAGACAGAGTAAACCGGATCTCTCATGGGCGTCTATGGCTGGAATCTAATTAGTTTTGTCGGGTAAATACCAAATGTATCACCAGAGATCTTTTACATGCCGACATCGTACGACATGGAGTGTCGAGTGGACTTTTTTCCGCCCTTCAAAAATCCGACTATCTCTGCCGGGTTTGAACCCGCTATCTTGGGATCCGGAGGCCGACACTCTACCACGGATCCACAGAATGCCTGATTGGTTATCAATTAGAACAGTAAGTTAGTAGTAGGGCAAAGCCGGTTCTACGGCCGGAAATAAGTCAGCACTTTTCTGCTGCGTCAGTACCGAGGTCATTGACCCTAGTAGTGAACCTAGGCCGCTTCCGACTCCGCGTCATTGACCCCTAGTATAGTAGTAGAGCAATGACGATTTGCGGATTTTGCATAAGAGAGCGAGCCTAACCTCATAGTCGACATCTTGAGGTGCCTAACCTTACTTAAACGGCTAGTTTCCCTTCCCGGTGCCTAAGAGAGCGACCTTAACCTCACATCCGCAATCCTGAAGGGGCTATCCTTAGTTTTACGACAAGATGCCCTTCCCGACGCCAATTGCACAAGATGGCGGCTATTCACACCTCCTTATGAGACAGACTAGGGGCGTTTGCGCAAGATGGCGGCTATACACGGCATCTTATGGACAAAGAGGCCGCTGTGGACGACTGCGCAAAATCTCGGCTATACATGGGCTCATATGGAGAAAGATGACGACTATGGGCGTTTGCGCAAGATGGTGGCTATACACAGGCTCTTCTGGGATGGCCATAGGTGATTGCACAAGATGGCGGCTATACACGGGCTCTTATGGAGAAAGGTGACGGCATGGGCGCTTGCGCAAGATGGTGGCTATACACAAGCTTATATGGAGAGTGGTGGTTTTTATTTTGTTAAGAGGAAGTACAACTAGGCAACCATCCTCTATATAACACTAATCAGAGGGAAAAATGGAAGGGGTCCGATATTTCGAAAATGAAGGTATCGGCCAAAGGAAGACAAGGGCTGCGAAGTGTATGAAAATAAAAGACTCCCTAGCCCTCACAAACCTAATAGCGTCGGGGTCGAAAAAGAACAAGCGCTGACCAAGAGAGGTTGGTGGTGGTGAATATTGTTTTAAGAGGAAGTACAACTAGGCAATCATCCTCTATATAACACTAATCAGAGGGAAAATGGAAGGGATCCGGCACTTCGAAAAATGAAGGTATCGGCCAAAAGAAGAGAATGGCCACGAAGGGCGTGAAAATAAAAGACTCCCTAGCCCTCGCAAACCTAATAGCGTCGGGGTCGGAAAAGAACAAGAGTTGACCAAGGGAGGTCGGATAGGATAGGATAGATGAAAGTGAGGAGCCTGGCACAAGTAAGTGGAAGCAATGCCAGGACTCAGCTGAGGACCCCGTGGTCGCCAACCCACGCTCCAAAGTTCAGAGTCCCTGGGGCAAACAAGAGAGGTTGGATAGGATAGATGAAAGAGAGGAGCCTGGCACAAGTAAGTGGAAGCAATGCCAGGACTCAGCTAAGGGCCCAGTGGTCGCCAACTCACGCTCCAAAGTTCAGAGCCCCTGGGGCCCCTTTTAGTCGCCTCTTACGACAGGCAGGGATACCGTGGGTGTTATTCTACCGCCCCCACCCACAGGGGGGATATATGGAGAAAGCTAGCTGAGAGGCTACTGCGCAAGATGGCGGCTATACACAGGCCGTTATGGAATGTTACGGAGTTATCCGTGGTAGTTAGAGGTGAAAGAAGGTGCGGCGATGAATAGGTCTCAATCTACGAAATTAAAGTTAATTTAAAATTTAACAAGGTTATATTTTCTTTTCAAGATCAAGAAATAAGAAATATAACAGGTTCTTAGTAGCCTAGCAACAAATCGAGAATGTACAATTACAGTAGTTACAGGATTTGGGCTCCGAGAGCCAGACACACAATTCTTGAGCTATAAGCCCAACTTTACCCGTATACAAGATTCAACCAAGGGGCAGAAGACCCCAATCATGCTCAAGAGCACTTGCTCCCAAGTACATAGTAAAAGCCTCCTCCAGGCACACAGAAACAAATTTTTTTTGGAAGAGCAACCCGCTCTCAAAGTTTTAGCCTATCAAAGGCCACACCAAATTCCACCTTCAAGCTGTCCTCTAAGGACATAAACACAGGGGTAAAAAAACCCAACCTACTGAGGCCGATTTAGTAAATAAACAGGAAATTTACAAGGCCCCAAAATACAAACTTGAGTGGAGGCGTAACTGGCACTCCGAATATACTTTATTAAAACCTATTCGGCTCTAGACCGCTTATGCAAGGGCTAATCCCATACTACAGAGGTGACTTATATAAAAAAAAAAAATTATATTACATTAGGAAGGGAAGAAACGGTTGTGGAAATAAGTTCACCTCAAAGCAATAGGAGTGGGAGCTCGAGAGGGTTAAGCACTCTCTATCCCAATATGTAGTTTAAAGAGATAGAATCTATACCAAGTGTCTTTTACATTTTAGAGGAAAGATACATGGTGAAAGGTATCGAACCTGCCCCGAGAGTTAAACTGCTGAGCTAACAAGAAAATAAGTTATTAAAAGGCCATTACCTTATTGAAGAACTGCTGCCCGACGAAAGAGGCGCTTCCCGCCCCCTGCTACATAATTTACACTATGATAGATGTTACTGAAGTGGCCCGGAGACCCAAAAATCAGCAGCTTATATACCCTCGTGGAACATTCGAGACCTTTCAAGAACACCCGCCCACAAGTTTTTTATTGGACGGCCAAAAGATTACATGTCAAAACTGAAGAAGAAAACCAGGATTGGTGGAAAATTAATTACAGAAATTTATGATTGGCCAGTTTCAAAACTGGCGGAAAGAAAGGGTTAACGTTGCCATGCATCGAAAACGACACAGTTCAGAACGCTTCAAAATTTACGAGGGGGACATCTTCTGAGAAACTTGAGAAGTAACCCGGTAGTTAAAGTTCAGGCTTCCTCCAGTAGAGGACTTTCAACTGGCGCAAAGTTCGAATTAGCGGCGTGGAGGTGTACCACCCGGTACATGGAATAAGCTGGTTGAGGGGGCCTACTGCGCAAGATGGCGGCTATACACAGGCTTATAGGAGAATTCTATGCTATATTTAAACAGTGGTGGTGGTGGTGATTATTGTTTTAAGAGGAAGTACAACTAGGCAACCATCCTCTATATAACACTAATCAGAGAGAAAAAAATGGAAGGGGTCCGACACTTCGAAAAATGAAGGTATCGGCCAAAGGAAGACAAGGGCCGGGAAGGGCATGAAAATGAAAGACTCCCTAGCCCTCGCAAACCTAATAGCGTCAGGGTCGGAAAAGAACAAGAGGTGACCAAGTGAGGTGGTGGTGGTGGTGATTATTGTTTTAAGAGGAAGTACAACTAGGCAACCATCCTCTATATAACACTAATCAGAAGGAAAAATGGAAGGGTTCCGACACTTCGAAAAATGAAGGTATCGGCCAAAGGAAGACAAGGGCCGCGAAGGGCATGAAAATGAAAGACTCCCTAGCCCTCGCAAACCTCAGAGCGTCCGGGTCAGAAAAGAACAAGAGTTGACCAAGTGAGATCTGATAGGATAGATGTAAGTGAGGAGCTTGGCACAAGTAAGTGGGAGCAATGCCAAGACTCAGTTGTGGGCCCCGTGGTCGCCAACCCACGCTCCCAAGTTCAGAACCCCCGGGGCCCCTATTAGGTGGTGGTGGTGATTTTTGTTTTAAGAGGAAGTACAACTAGGCAACCATCCTCTATATAACACTAATCAGACGGAAAAATGGAAGGGATCCGACACTTCGAAAAATGAAGATATCGGCCAGAGCAAGACAAGGGCCACAAAGGGCGTGAAAATGAAAGACTCCCTAGCCCTCGCAAACCTAATAGCGTCGGGGTCGGAAAAGAACAAGAGTTGACCAAGTGAGGTCGGATAGGATAGATGAAAGTGAAGAGCCTGGCACAAGTAAGTGGAAGCAATGCCAGGACTCAGCTGAGGGCCCCGTGGTCGCCAACCCACGCTCCAAAGTTCAGAGCCCCTGGGGCGGTAGCCGTGTAAAATCGTAGCAGTACCGCACGGTCAGCCCCCCAGGAAGTGCCTCTGAGAAACTTAAGCATGTTAAGTCTGTTCGTGCAGGCAACCTTCAACTGATGGTGGTGGTGATTTTTGTTTTAAGAGGAAGTACAACGAGGTAATCATCCTCTCTGAACAAATAAGTGGAAAAGAAATTTAAAATATAAAACAAAATTATTTATTCAACAAAGGATTTTGGAAACGCAGTACAAAATAAAACAAAAAATAATTATAAAACTAGGCCGAAAGGTTTACTAACGTATCAAAAGGGAACGTACGTTCCCTGAATAACAGTACACTTGTAATTTACATACCCTTGATAAGTCCACTGTCGCACATAAAGCGGATGACGAGATCAGCAGTAGTCGCGTCATCGGCTAGTATGCGTTCGAGTGTTTCCTGCAGGCCGAGGCTCCGTCTTAGGCCAGAGAGATCGGCGCACTCTGTGAGGATGTGGGCCACGGTGAATTCGGCACCACAAGAACACACTGGGGGGTCTTCCCTCTTTAGGAGATAAGAGTGCGTGGATCGTAAATGACCTATCCTCAGCCTGCGCAATACTATGGCCTCTCTCCGTGAAGGTCGGAAAGAGGACCGCCACACGGTAGTTGTCTTCTTAATTGCTCTCAGCTTGTTGGGAGTTCGGATATCTAGCCACTCCGATTCCCAGAACGCCAAGATGGTTCGACGTAGCGGAGAACAAATATCCTTAGCAGGTACATTGACGGGTCTTGGAGGTAAAAGTGCAGCTTCCTTTGCTGCTTCATCCGCAAGTTCGTTTCCTGCAATCCCAACGTGGCTTGGAAGCCACGCGAAAGTAATTCTGGTGCTAGCATCGCTTAACCTGGCTAGAAGGTCATGTATCTGCTGCACCAGTGGGTGTTGCGAGAAACAGGTTTCAATAGACTGCAGAGAGTTTAACGAATCGGTACACATAAGAAAGTGGCTTCTTTCGTCACGCAGTGCAAACTGCAGAGCCTCTAAGATGGCGTAAAGCTCTGCAGTATACACGCTACATACTTTAGGGAGCGAGATCTTCGTACTCATATCATCAATGACAAAAGAGCAACCAACATTATCTCCGATTTTAGAACCATCCGTGAAGATAAGTCTCGCGGCCGGATATTGGTGAACAAAGTCCTGGAAATACCTCCGATGAACGGAGGAATCCGTGTTCACCTTGGGTCCACGGAGCAGATCTAGACGTATATCCGGTCGCGGAACCGACCACGGAGGTACCTCGCTAAGAGTTCGTTCAAGACAACCACCGATATCAATATTCAAATCATGACACAAGCTATCAATCCGAAACCCAACCGGCCGTGTGGTATTCGGCCGGTCTTGGCACCGCTGGTGGTACTGGGTGCGATAGATGCATTGATAGCTTGGATGTAGCGGCATTTCACGAATTTTGGCAGCGTACGTTAAGAGTAACTGCTGCCTCCTTATCCGTAAAGGTGGAACTCCCGCTTCAGCGAGCAGGCTGGGAATGGGGCTAGTACGGAAAGCACCCGTTGCCAGCCTTACTCCACTATGGTGAATACTGTCTAAAAGGCTCAGCGTAGATTTTGATGCTGAGCCATAAGCCGCACTTCCATAGTCAATTCGGGAGAGGACCGTCGCCGTGTAAAATCGTAGCAGTAACGCACGGTCAGCCCCCACGAAGTGCCGCTGAGAAACTTAAGCATGTTAAGTCTCTTCATGCAGGCAACCTTCAACTGACGGATGTGGGGCTGCCACGTAAGTCTCTTATCAAAATGGAGACCCAGGAATCTGTAGGTGTCAACCACTGGTAAGACACTGTTTCGCAGGCGGAGCTCTGGTCGGGATGCAGAGGCAGACGTCAACACAAGTGTACAACAGAGGTTTTCACTGCAGAAAATCGAAAAGCGTGCTGCAGGGCCCACCTGTCGACTCGGTTAATAGCTTCCTGTAGCTGTCTCTCAGCAAACGCCACCCTTCCGGAGCTGTAATGTAGAGCTAAGTCGTCTACATACAGCGAAGGAACGACTGCGTGCCCAGCAGCGGCAACTATGCCGTGGATGGCGATTGCGAACAGCGTGACCCTCAGTACCGATCCCTGAGGTACTCCATTTTCCTGAACGTAATATTGAGAAAATGCATTCCCTACTCGGACTCGAAAGAGGCGGAGGGACATGAAATTCTCAATAAACGTTGGCAAATTTCCCCGAAATCCCCAATGGTGTAGCGTGCAGAGAATACCATATCGCCAGGTAGTGTCGTAAGCTTTCTCCAGGTCAAGAAACACGGCGTCTAGGTGTTCCTTCCGGAGAAAGGCCGCCTGAATGGTACTCTCCAGTCTGATGGTGGTGGTGGTGATTATTGTTTTAAGAGGAAATACACTAATCAGAGGAAAAATTGAAGCGAACCGACACTTCGAAAAATGAAAAATGAAGTTATCGGCCAAAGGAAGACAAGGGCCACGAAGGGCGTGAAAATGAAAGACTCCCTAGCCCTCGGAAACATAATAGCGTCGGGGTCGGAAAAGAGTGGTGGTGGTGGTGGTGATTATTGTTTTAAGAGGAAGTACAACTAGGCAACCATCCTCTATATAACACTAATGAGAGGGAAAAAATGGAAGGGATCCGACACTTCGAAAAATGAAGATATCGGCCAAAGAAAGACAAGGGCCACGAAGGGCGTGAAAATGAAAGACTCCCTAGCCCTCGCAAACCTAATAGCGTCGGGGTCGGAAAAGAACAAGAGTTGACCAAGAGAGGTCGAATAGGATAGATTAAAGTGAGGAGCCTGGCACAAGTAAGTGGAAGCAATGCCAGGACTCAGCTGAGGGCCCCGTGTTCGCCAACCCACGCTCCAAAGTTCAGAGCCCCTGGGACCCCTTTTAGTCGCCTCTTACGACAGGCAGGGGATACCGTGGGTGTTATTCTACCGCCCCCACCCACAGGGGGAGGTCGGAAAAGAACAAGAGTTGACCAAGAGAGGTCGGATAGGATAGATGAAAGTGAGGTGCCTGGCACAAATAAGTGGAAGCAATGCCAGGACTCAACTAAGGGCCCCGTGGTCGCCAGGTGGTGATGGTGGTGATTATTGTTTTAAGAGGAAGTACAACTGGGCAACCATCCTCTATGTAAGAGAAAAAAATGGAAGGGGTCCGACACTTCGAAAAATGAAGATATCGGCGAAAGGAAGACAAGGGCCACGAAGGGCGTGAAAGACTCCCTAGCCCTCGCAAACCTAATAGCGTCGGGGTCGGAACAGAACAAGAGTTGACCAAGATAGGTCGGACAGGACAGATGAAATTGAGGAGCCTGGCACAAGTAAGTGGAAGCAATGCCAGGACTCGGCTCAGGGCCCCGTGGTCGCCAAACTACGCTCCAAAGTTCAGAGTCACTGGGGCCCATTTTAGTCGCCTCGTGGGCCAGGCAGAGGATACCGTGTGTGTTATTCTACCACCCCCGCCCACAGATGATCAGTGGCAGACCGATGAGAGTGAAAACCACACCGGTATTTAGACAAGAGACCTCCTTTTCCATGGCCCACACAAGACACCGGGTAACCCTCCTTTCAAATAGCGCACAGAGGCCATTTGTAAGGCATATTGGCCTATAACTATCCAGAAGTTCTTGATCATTACCTGGCTTGGGAATTGGTATCACAATTCCCTCACGCCATCAGATGGAAACACTCCGTCACTCCATATTCTGTTGAATAGGGTGAGGATATCCTTGAGACATCTGTCACTGAAATGCTTGTCCGGTCCAGGAGCCCTATCTCTGCATAGCGCGAGTACACTCCGCAACTCCCACTCCGTGAAGGGCACGTTGTAGGGATGCGAAGCACTAGAGGCGAAAGAGAGATGGTGTGCCTCTGCTTCGCGCTTAATTGGAAGAAATGCAGGGTCGTACCTCCTAGACCTGGACGTATCTGCGAAATGTGACGCGATGTGTTCTGCAATGACTGAAGGAATCGTAACTATATCTCCATTAATGGAGATTCCGGGTACTGAGGGCACATTCTGTACTCTGACAATACGGCGGAGTTTTGTCCACACTTGTAATGACGGAGTATGTGCCGTGGTGGATGACACATAATTTTCCACGTAGCTTTCTTTCTTTCTCGAATCAAAAAACGGGCCTTCGCGCACAGACGCTTAAAAGTGATATGATTGGCCACCGTAGGATTCCGACGATAATGCTTAAAAGCCCGTCGGCGATCACGTATGGCCGCTGCAATTTCGTCCGTCCACCATGGGACCTGTTTCCGGCGACGAATACCGGATGAAGAAGGAATATTTTCCTCCGCAGCAGCCAAAATTCCAGCAGTAATGGAAGAAACGTGGTCGTCAACAGACTCCAGCATATTATCAACCATCACTGCGCGTTTCGAAAATTCCGGCCAATTTGCCCGCCGAAGTAACCAGCGCTTGAGTACTTCGGACTGTCTTTGATTCAAGAGAGAAATAGTTATCGGGAAGTGGTCCCTATCACAGCGGTCGTCGTGTACTTGCCACCGTAGCAAGGGAACTAGCGCACGGCAGCAGAAAGTGACATCTAGGTATGAGAATGTGCCATGTGCGCTGCTGAAATATGCCGGTTCCCCTGTATTAAGCACGCATAGATCAAACAGATTGATCATTCGCTCGAGCATCCTCCCCCTAACATAGGAAGACGGAGAACCCCATAGTATGTTACGGGCGTTCACATATCCCAGCATGAGGAAAGGAGGAGGCAACTGTATGATCAAATAGTGTAGTGCACGAATTTCAAGGTGAATGTTGTCATTACTGGCAACGGAATGTAAACTGCAACTGCATCTACCTGAGTACGGAGCGGTACGTTTTCGCTATAGATGTCGGAGCGAACTAGGGTACAAACGCCCCCAGTTGCCGCACCATCCACAGCTAATCTGTCTTTGGAATAAAGACGATATCCTCTCATAGTCGTGTCGTGTCCAGGGCTCAAATGAGATTCCTGTAGACAGACTCTGACGTAACTCAGCTAGGCGACAGTGATAACTACTGCAATTCCACAGCAATAGTGCCATTGTGTGGATAGGTAAAGCATCGAATTCAACGTAATTTCTTGCCCTTCGTTCGTTCCATTACCTGCCAGGTTCCGCCGTCCTTGTCGGTATCGTTACTGTCACAATCAACATCCACGACAATGAGTGGTTCAGTCTCCATTATCTCCTCAGCAGAAGGAGGCACAGTGACTGGAGCCTCCGCGGACGGTGATCTCATTGTTCGGGAACAGTGGACCTTCTTCCTGGGAGAACTAGTTTCTCCCAGGAAGTGATCGAACAAGAGGGCGTCGGGGCCTCTCGCTCTTGCCCACCTTTTCTTTCTTTTATGGAGGACCCCGCCATCTTGCATCACAAACTCAGTGCTGCACTGTTTAGTTGAAATGTCTTGGCGGATAATTAAAACAATTCTCGCCGCTAATTGCACAATATCGTGGCTATACATGACTCCTTAAGGGTGCTTACGCAAGATGGCTGCTATACATAGGTTCTTATGAGACTCCCTTGGGATGCTTGCGCAAGACAGCGGCTATACATGGCTCCTAATGAAACGCCATAGGGATGCTTGCGCAAGATGGCGGCTGCTCTTATGAGACGGCTTAAGGGTGCTTGCACAAGATGGCTTGAGACGTCCTAAGGATGCTTGCGCAAGATGGCGGACACAATATGGCGGCTTTGTACGACTCCTTATGAGACGCATTAAGGGTGCTTGCGCAAGATGGCTGCTGCTCTTATGAAGAAAGCTAGCTTAGAGGCTAACGTGCCGTGATAGTGCGATTCATTAAATTTAGGGCTTAAATGCAAAATGTTAAATACCTCGAAAACGGTGCGTCGTAGAGCAAAACGGACAAAATTTTTCTGCCCAATACCTAGATTCGCAGTATCAGAACATGACAGCATAAGAAAAAATAGGATTGGCGCTAGCAGTGACTACTGTTGCATTCCAGTCTGTGGTGGTGGTGGTGGTGGTGATTATTGTTTTAAGAGGAAGTACAACTAGGCAACCATCCTCTGTATAACACTAATCGGAGGAAAAGAATGGAAGGGATCCGACACTTCGAAAAATGAAGATATCAGTCAAAGAAAGACAAGGGCCACGAAGGGCGTGAAAATTAAAGACTCCCTAGCCCTCGCAAACCTAATAACGTCAGGTGGTGGTAGTGGTGGTGGTGGTGATTATTGTTTTAAGAGGAAGGGGAAGTACAACTAGGCAACCATCCTCTACATAACACTAATCAGAGGAAAAATGGGAAGGGATCCGAAACTTCGAAAAATGAAGATATCGGTCAAAGAAAGACAAGGGCCACGAAGGGCGTGAAAATGAAAGACTCCCTAGCCCTCGCAAACCTAATAACGTCAGGGTCGGAAAAGAACAAGAGTTGACCAAGAGAGGTCGGATAGGATAGATGAAAGTGAGGAGCCTGACACAAGTAAGTGGAAGCAATGCCAGGACTCAGCTGAGGGCCCCGTGGTCGCCAACCCACGCTCCAAAGTTCTGAGCCCCTGAGGCCCCTTTTAGTCGCCTCTTACGACAGGCAGGGGATACCGTGGGTGTTATTCTACCGCCCCCACCCACAGGGGGAGGCATTCCAGTCTCTGTAGATTACCATGAAGAGATATTTTCACCTGCTGATACACACTGCCGGCGATCAGGTGGTGGTGGTGATGGTGATTATTGTTTTAAGAGGAAGTACAACTAGGCAACCATCCTCTATATAAAACTAATCAGAGGGAAAAATGGAAGGGATCCGACACTTCGAAAAATAAAGATATAGGTCAGGGAAAGACAAGGGCCACGAAGGGCGTGAAAATGAAAGACTCCCTAGCCCTCGCAAACCTAATAGCGTCGGGGTCAGAAAAGAACAAGAGTTGACCAAGAGAGGTCGGATAGGATAGATGAAAGTGAGGAGCCTGGCACAAGTAAGTGGAAACAATGCCAGGGCTCAGCTAAGGGCCCCGTGGTCGCCGACCCACGCTCCAAAGTTCACTGAGTAACAGTGCACTTGTAATTTATATACTCCTGATAAGTCCACTGTCGCACAAAAAGCGGATGGCAAGATCAGCAGTAGTCGCGTCATCGGCTAGTATGCGTTCAGGTGTTTCCTGCAGGCCGAGGCTCCATCTTAGGCCAGAGAGATAGGTGCACTCTGTGAGGATGTGGGCCACGGTGAATTCGGCACCACATGAACAAACACTGGGGGGTCTTCCCTCTTTAGGAGATAAGAGTGCGTGGATCGTAAATGACTAATCCTCAGCCTGCGCAGTACTATGGCCTCTCTCCGTGAAGGTCGGAAAGAGGACCGCCACACGGTAGTTGTCTTCTTAATTGCTCTCAGCTTGTTGGGAGTTCGGATATCTAGCCACTTCGATTCCCGGGACGCCAAGATGGTTCGACGTAGCTGAGAACATATATCCTTAGCAGGTACATTGACTGGTCATGGAGCTTACTTTGCATCTTCATCCGCAAGAACGTTTCCCGCAATCCCAACGTGGCTTGGAAGCCACGCGAAAGTGATTCTGGTGCCAGCATCTCCTAACCTGGCTAGAAGGTCATGTATCTGCTGTACCAGTGGGTGTTGCGAGAAACATGTTTCAATAGACTGCAGAGGGCTTAACGAATCGGTACACATAAGAAAGTGGCTTCTTTCGTCACTTAGTGCAAACTGCAGAGCCTCTAAGATGGCATAAAGGTCTGCAGTATACACGCTACATACTTTAGGGAGCGAGATCTTCGTGCTGATATCATCAACGACGAAAGAGCAACCAACATTATCTCCGATTTTAGAACCATCCGTGAAGATAAGTCTCGCAGCCGGATATTGGTGAACGAAGTCCTGGAAATACCTCCGATAAACGGAGGAATCCGTGTTCACCTTGGGTCCACGGGCCAGATCCAGACGTATATCCGGTCGCGGAACCGACCACGGAGGTACCTCGCTAAGAGTTCTTTCAAGACAACCACCGATATCAATATTCAAATCATGACACAAGCTATCAATCCGAAACTCAACCGGCCGTGTAGCATTCGACCGGTCTTGGTACCGCTGGTGGTATTGGGTACGATAGATGCATAGATAGCTTGGATGTAGCGGCATTTCACGAATTTTGGCAGCGTACGTTAGGAGTAACTGCTACCTCCTTATCCGTAAAGGTGGAACTCCCGCTTCAGCGAGCAGGCTGGGAATGGGGCTAGTACGGAAAGCACCCGTTGCCAGCCTTACTCCACTATGGTGAATACTGTCTAAAAGGCTCAGCGTAGATTTTGATGCTGAGCCATAAGCCGCACTTCCATAGTCAATCCGGGAGAGGACCGTAGCCGTGTAAATTCGCAGCAGTACCGCACGGTCAGCCCCCACGAAGTGCCGCTGAGAAACTTAAGCATGATAAGTCTCTTCATGCAGGCAACCTTCAACTGACGGATGTGGATCTGCCACGTAAGTCTCTTATCAAAATGGGGACCCAGCAATCTGAAGGTGTCAACCACTGCTAAGACACTGTTTCGCAAGCGGAGCTCTGGTTCGGGATGAACTGGCCGACGTCAACAGAAGTGTACAACAGAGGTTTTCGCTGCAGAAAATCATAAACCGTGCTGCTGGGCCCACCTGTCGACTCGGTTAATAGCTTGCTGTAGCTGTCTCTCAACAAACGCCACACTTCCGGAGCTGTAATGTAGAGCTAAGTCGTCTACATACAGCGAAGGAACGTCTGCGGGCCCAGCAGCGGCAACTATGCCGTTAATGGCGATTCCGAACAGCGTGACACTCAGTACCGATCCCTGAGACTCTCCATTTTCCTGAACGTTATATTGAGAAAATGAATTCCCTAGTCGGACTCGAAAGAGACGGAGGGACATGAAGTTCTCAATAAACATTGGCAAATTTCCCCGAAATCCCCACTGGTATGGTGTGGAGAGAATCCCATATCGCCAGGTAGTGTCGTAATATTTCTCCAGGTCAAAGAAAAACGGCGAATGGGTGTTACTTTCGGAGAAAGGCCTTCTGAATGGCGCTCTCCAGTCAGACCAGATGATCAGTGGCAGACCGATGAGAGCGAAAACCACATTGGTAGTTAGACAAGAGACCCTCCTTTTCCATGGCCCACATAAGACGCCGGTTAACCATCCTTTCAAATAGCTTACAGAGGCCATTTGTAAGGCATATTGGCCTATAACTATCCAGAAGTTTTGTATCTTTTTTCCTGGCTTGGGAATTGGTATCACAATTCCCTCACGCCATTGAGATGGTGGTGGTGGTGATTATTGTTTTAAGAGGAAGTACAACTAGGCAACCATCCTCTATATAACACTAATCAGAGAGAAAAATGGAAGGGGTCCGACACTTCGAGAAATGAAGATATCGGCCAAGGGAAGACAAGGGCCACGAAGGGCGTGAAAATGAAAGACTCCCTAGCCCTCGCAAACCTAATAGCGTCGGGGTCGGAAAAGAACAAGTGTTGACCAAGGGAGGTCGGATAGGATAGATGAAAGTGAGGAGTCGGGCACAAGTAAGTGGAAGAAATGCAGGGACTCAGCTAAGGGCCCCGTGGTCGCCAACCCACGCTCCAAAGTTCAGAGCCCCTGGGGCCCCTTTTAGTCGCCTCTTACGACAGGCGGGGGATACCGTGGGTGTTATTCTACCGCCCCCACCCACAGGGGGAGATTGAGATGGAAACACTCCCTCACTCCATATTCTGTTGAATAGGGTGAGGATATCCTTGAGACATCTGCCACTTGGAAGACAAGCAAGGTCGTATCTCCTAGAGCTGGACGTATCTGCGAAATGTGATGCGATGTGTTCGGCAATGACTGAAGGAATCGTAACTATATCTCCATTAATGGAGATTCCTGGTACTGAGGGCACATTCTGTACCCCGACAATACGGCGGAGTTTTGTCCACACTTGTGATGACGGAGTATGTGCCGTGACGGATGACACGTACTTTTCCCACGTAGATTTCTTACTTTCTCGAATCAATAACGGGCCTTCGCACGCAGACGCTTAAATGTGATATGATTGGCAATCGTAGGATACCGACGATAATGCTTGAAAGCCCGTCGGCGATCATGTATGGCTGCTGCAATTACGTCCTCCACCATGGGACCTGTTTCCGGTGACGAATACCGGATGAGGAAGGAATTGCTTCCTCTGCAGCAGCCAAAGTTCCAGTAATAATGGATGAAACGTGGTCGTCAACAGACTCCAGCATATCATCAGCCATCACTGCGCGTTTTGTGAATTCTGGCCAGTTTGCCCTCCGAAGTAACCAGCGCTTGGGTACTTCGGACTGTCTTTGATTCAAGAGAGACAGAATTATCGGGAAGTGGTCACTATCACAGAGGTCGTCGTGTACTTGCCACCGTAGCAGGGGAACTAGCGCACGGCTGCACAGAGTGACATCCAGGTATGAGACTGTGCCGTGTGCGCTGCTGAAATATGCCGGTTCCCCTGTATTAAGCACGCAAAGATCGAATAGGTTGATCATTCGCTCGAGCATCCTCCCCCTAGAACAGGAGGACGGAGAACCCCATAGTATGTTCACATCTCCAAGCATGAGGAAAGGAGGAGGCAACTGACTGATCAAATCTTGTAGTGCACGAATGTCAAGGTTATTATCCGGTGGAAAGTACACGTTGCAAACCGTTGTCATTACTGGCAACGGAGTGCGAACTGCAACTGCATCTAGCTGACTACGGAGCGGTACTTCTTCGCTGAAGACGTCGGAGCGAACTAGGGTACAAACGCCCCCATTTGCCGCGGCATCCATAGCTACTCTGTCTTTGGAAAGAAGACGGTATCCTCTCATAGTCGTGTCATGTCCAGGTCTCAAACGAGTTTCCTGTAGACAGACTATGGAGTCCGCATAGACGGATATCAATTGACGTAACTCAGCTCGACGACAGTGCTAACTACTGCAGTTCCACTGCAATAGTGTCATTGTGTGGATTGGTAGTGTTGCGAAATTAGGACAATTGCTTGCCCTTCTTTTTGTCAACTACCTGCCATTTTCCGCCGTTCGTGTCAGTATTGTCTTCATCATCCACGATTATGAGTGGTTCAGTCTCCATCGTCTCCTCAGAAGAAGGAGGCACGGTGACTGGACCCTCCGCGGATGGTGCTCTCATTGTTCGGGAACAGTGGTGGTGGTGGTGATTATTGTTTTAAGAGGAAGTACAACTTGGCAACCATCCTCTATAAAACACTAATCAGAGGAAAAATAGAAGGGATCCGATGTGGTGGTGGTGATTATTGTTTTAAGAGGAAGTACAACTAGGCAACCATCCTCTATATAACACTCATCAGAGAGAAAATATGGAAGGGGTCCGACACTTCGAAAAATGAAGTTATCGGCCAAAGGAAGACAAGGGCCACGAAGGGCGTGAAAATGAAAGACTCCCTAGCCCTCGCAAACCTAATAGCGTCGGGGTCGGAAAAGAACAAGAGTTGACAAAGGGGGGTCGGATAGGATAGGTGAAAGTGAGGAGCCTGGCACAAGTAAGTGGAAGCAATGCCAGGACTCAGCTAAGGGCGCCGTGGTCGCCAACCCACGCTTCAAAGTTCAGAGTCCCTGGGGCTCCTTTTAGTCGTCTCTTACGACAGGCAGGGGATACCGTGGGTGTTATTCTACCGCCTCCACCCACAGGGGGCGGGAACAGTGGGCCTTCTTCCTGGGTGGTGGTGGTGATTTTTGTTTTAAGAGGAAGTACAACTGGGCAACCATCCTCTATATAACACTAATCAGAGGGAAAATATGGAAGGGGTCCGACAGTTCGAAAAATGAAGATATCGGC
The DNA here is from genome assembly GCF_040414725.1 of Anabrus simplex. NCBI lineage: Eukaryota > Metazoa > Arthropoda > Insecta > Orthoptera > Tettigoniidae > Anabrus > Anabrus simplex. The sequence goes on along the minus strand of NC_090273.1, from coordinate 157,423,045 downwards.
CACAGGAAGACAAGGGCCACGAAGGGCGTGAAAATCAAAGACTCCCTAGCCCTCGCAAACCTAATAGCGTCGGGGTCGGAAAAGAACAAGAGTTGACCAAGGGAGGTCGGATAGGATAGATGAAAGTGAGGAGCCTGGCACAAGTAAGTGAAAGCAATGCCAGGACTCAGCTAAGGGCCCCGTGGTCGCCAACCCACGCTCCAAAGTTCAGAGCCCGTAAGGCCCCTTTTAGTCGCCTCTTACGACAGGCAGGGAATACCGCGGGTGTTATTCTACTGCCCCCACCCACAGGGGGACTTCTTCCTGGGAGGTGGTGGTGGTGGTGATTATTGTTTTAAGAGGAAGTACAACTAGGCAACCATCCTCTATATAACGCTAATCAGAGGGAAAAATAGAAGGGATCCGACACTTCGAGAAATGAAGATATCGGCCAAGGGAAGACAAGGGCCACGAAGGGCGTGAAAATGAAAGACGCCCTAGTCCTCGCAAACCTAATAGCGTCGGGTGGTGGTGGTGGTGGTGGTGGTGGTGATTATTGTTTTAAGAGGAAGTACAACTGGGCAACCATCCTCTATATAACTCTAATCAGAGGGAAAAATGGAAGGGATCCGACACTTCGAAAAATGAAGATATCGATCAAAGAAAGACAAGGGCCACGAAGGGCGTGAAAATGAAAGACTCCCTAGCCCTCGCAAACCTAATTGCGTCGGGGTCGGAAAAGAACAAGAATTGACCAAGAGAGGTCAGACAGGATAGGTGAAAGTGAGGAGCCTGGCACAAGTAAGTAGAAGCAATGCCAGGACTCAGCTGAGGGCCCCGTGGTCGCCAACCCACGCTCCAAATTTCACAGCCCCTGAGGCCCCTTTTAGTCGCCTCTTACGACAGGCAGGGGACACCGTGGGTGTTATTCTACCGCCCACACCCACAGGGGGATAATAGCGTCGGGGTCGGAAAAGAACAAGTGTTGACCAAGAGAGGTCAGATGGGATGGATGAAACTGAGGAGCCTGGCACAAGTAAGTGGAAACAATGTCAGGACTCAGCTAAGGGCCCCGTGGTCGCCAACCCTCGCTCCAAAGTTCAGAGCCCCTGGGGCCCCTTTTAGTCGCCTCTTACGACAGGCAGGGAATAGCGTGGGTTTTATTCTACCGCCCCCACCCACAGGGGGATTCTTCCTGGGAGAACTAGGTTCTCCAGATAGTGATCGAACAAGAGGACGTCGGGGCCTCTCGCTCTTGCCCACCGTTTCTTTCTTTTTTGGAGGAGAGCCGGCAGATGGCTTGCCGGATTCCTTTGGGGATCCAGTGGACCCCGACTGAGTTGGAGAATGCTTCTTCTCCAAATTTTTAAGGGAGCTCTGTGGCTTCACCTTCACCTCCTTTATGATCTGGGCATTGTAAGGAGGCCTGGAATTTCCAGTCCTATTTGGGGAAGTCTTTCCCCCCGCCCTGTTGGGGGAGGACTTCCCAGCCGAACGTTCCTGGGAAGGGCCCTTCTCAGGCAACGTCGACAGTAACGCTCTTTTCGGTGCTTCACGATCTGAATCTCCAGTTTCTTTACTTATTGAATTTTGTTGCTGGATTTGACTTTTCGATGCATTTTCTGTACTGGTGTTCTGTCCAAAACTCTGTGGAGTGATCCGCACGTTTGCGACCTTTTCAGCGAAGGAGATGGCGAACTCCGGAGCAGCCATGGACTTGAACTTCCTCCGGGCGTCTCGATAAGATAGCTTATCCAGCGTTTTTATCTCCTGGATCTTTTTCTCCCTCTTGAATGTGGGGCACTCCTTGGAGATTGGAGCATGTGTACCCGGGCAGTTGACGCACACAGGTGGTGGTGTGCATTCAACCCCAGCATGCTGGCATTTCCCACACATTTTGCAGGTCGTCGAACCTTTACATCGCAATGAGGTGTGGCCAAACTTTTGACAGTTATAGCACCTCATTGGTGGTGGTGGTGGTGATTATTGTTTTAAGAGGAAGTACAACTAGGCAACCATCCTCTATATAACACTAATCAGAAGGAAAAAAGAAAGGGGTCCGACACTTCGAAAAATGAAGATATCGGCCAAAGGAGGACAAGGGCCACGAAAGGCGTGAAAATGAAAGACTCCCTAGCCCTCGCAAACCTAATAGCGTCGGGGTCGGAAAAGAACAAGAGTTGACCAAGGGAGGTCTGATAGGATAGATGAAAGTGAGGAGCCTGGCACAAGTAAGTGGAAGCAATGCCAGGACTCAGCTGAGGGCCCCGTGGTCGCCAACCCACGCTCCGAAGTTCAGAGCCCCTGGGGCCCCTTTTAGTCGCCTCTTACGACAGGCAGGGGATACCGTGGGTGTTATTCTACCGCCCCCACCCACAGGGGGATAGCACCTCATTCCTGCCGGAATATATATGGACGAACAGTTAGACGGTACATCGCCAATTTTATCCGTTCAGGTAAGGTCTCGGCGTCGAAGGTAAGGATGAAAGCACCCGTATCGAGAAGCTTATCAGTCACACGCCTTTTCAACCTCTTCACGTCGGTTACACCCCGACGTCCTACCGGATCATCGTATCATCGGAAGACTTAACCAAATCCCTGTGGAATATAACTCCCTTGCAGGAGTTAAGGGTTTGGTGCTTCTCGATTTTCACCTCTACCTTTTCGAATAACTTGGCTTTAAGTAGCCGTTCGGACTGTTCAGCCGTAGATGACTTAATAAGTACGGATCCATCGCGGAGCTTCCGCATCTCGTCGACTTCACCAGCAACAATTTCTTCGATGGAATTGCTGATCATGAAAATACATTCATCAAGAAAACTCCTACTATCGACCCTGGAAGCAACCAGGAATCGAGGAAGACGTTCGTCACTTACATAATCCACTGGAACTGGAGTATATCGCTTGCGTTTCTTGCCAATCTTGGACGCAGTTTTTCGAAGGGTGCCACCCTTTGATAAGTGAGAAAGTGAAAGAGGTTCCGTTTTTGGTCCCACGAGTACTCAGGAAATATGAGGTCGACCTTCGGCAGAGCCCAGGAGTGATGCCGAAGGCAAGGCTATTTACTCCAGAGGGCGCTCGGTATCTGGAGGGGGTCACTTGGAACTACTCTCCCAGTAGCCATGCATCACCTCGCCACGATCCGAAACTTGTGATTGGGAGAGGTTAAAACCTCCGTATTAACCTAATCTACCCGAGGCAGAGAGGGTGGCCAGACAGGAAGAGAAATTAAATTTAAGATGGTGAGATTGGAAGGGTAGAAATAGTGTTGAAGAATAAAGAGCACAGACACCTCTCAAGCAACTCGTGGGACACCTTGTTAGTCTGGCCCTACACCGAGGCCAATCCAGCGTGGGTAACCCTGAGCTGGCACAGCCCTGGGGATCATCAAGCACACAAGCCCCCACACCGACGTCAAGGTCATGGTGTCCCTAGAGGGGGCAGGAACTTTGAGAATTGAGGTGAAAGAGTCTAAGAGGACTCTTCCTGAGTTCTTGTAATCGAATACCACCCCCATTTTGCCAGAGTCTGTGTTTGCAGAGACTCCCAAAGATTATCTCCTGTGGTGGTGGTGGTGGTGATTATTGTTTTAAGAGGAAGTACAACTAGGCAACCATCCTCTATATAACACTAATCAGAGGGAAAAACGGAAGGGGTCCGACACTTCGAAAAGTGAAGTTATCGGCCAAAGAAAGGCAAGGGCCACGAAGGGCGTGAAAATGAAGGACTCCCTAGCCCTCGCAAACCTAATAGCGTCGGGGTCGGAAAAGAACAAGAGTTGACCAAGGGAGGTCGGATAGGATAGATGAAAGTGAGGAGCCTGGCACAAGTAAGTGGAAGCAATGTCAGGACTCAGCTGAGGGCCCCGTGGTCGCCAACCCACGCTCTAAAGTTCAGAGCCCCTGTGGACCCTTTTAGTCGCCTCTTACGACAGGCAGGGGATACCGTGGATGTTATTCTACCGCCCCCACCCACAGAGGGAGACGGATATGGGGCAGCCACGTTAGCTTCTTTTCAAAATGGAGACCTAGGAATCTGCAGGTGTCTACCACTGGTAAGACACTGTTTCGCAAGCGGAGATCTGGTTCAGGATGTACAATCCGACGTCGAAAGAAGTGTACAACTGAGGTTTCCCCGCTGAAAATCGAAAACCACGTTGCAGGGCCCATCTATCGATTCGGTTAATAGCTTGCTGTAGCTGTCTCTCTCATAAACGCTACCTTTCCAGAGCTGTAATGTAGAGCTAAATCGTCTACATACAGCGACGGAACGGCTGCGGGCCCAGCAGCGGCAGCTATGCCGTTGATGGCGATTGCGAACAGCGTGACCCTCAGTACAGATCCATGAAGTATTCCATTTTCCTGAACGTAATACTGAGAAAATGCATTCCCTACTCGGATTCGAAACAGACGGAGGGACATGAAGATCTCAACAAACGTTGGAAAATTTCCCTGAAATCCCCACTCATGTAGAGTGGAGAGAATTCCATATCGCCAGGTAGGTGGTGGTGGTGGTGATTATTGTTTTAAGAGGAAGTACAACTAGGCAACCATCCTCTATATAACACTAATCATAGAGAAAAAATGGAAGGGGTCCGACACTTCGAAAAATGAAGATATCGGCCAAAGAAAGACAAGGGCCACGAAGAGCGTGAAAATGAAAGACTCCCTAGCTCTCGCAAACCTAATAGCATCGGGGTCGGAAAAGAACAAGAGTTGACCAAGAGAGGTCGGATAGGATAGATGAAAGTGAGGAGCCTGGCACAAGTAAGTGGAAGCAATGCCAGGACTCAGCTGAGGGCCCCGTGGTCGCCAACCCACGCTCCAAAGTTTAGAGCCCCTGGGGCCCCTTTCAGTCGCCTCTTACGACAGGCAGGGGATACCGTGGGTGTTATTCTACCGCCCCCACCCACAGGGGGATCGCCAGGTAGTACCGTAAGCTTTCTCCAGGTCAAAAAACACGGCGACTATGTGTTCCTTCCGTAGAAAGGCCTTCTGAATGGCGGTCTGCTGTGGCAGACCGATAACAGCGAAACCCACACTGGCAGTTGGTAAAAAGACCTTTCTTTTCCATCGTCCACACAAGGCGGCGGTTAACCATCCTTTCAAATAGTTTGCAAAGGCAATTTTAAGGCATACTGGCCTATAACCATCCAGAAGTTTTGGAACTTTACCTGGCTTGGGAATTGGTATCACAATTCTATCACGCCATTGAGATGGAAACACTCCCTCACTCCATATTCTGTTGAATAGGGTGAGGATATCCTTGAGACATCTGTCACTCAAATGCTTAAGCATTTGAAGCATTTGATTATGGATTTTGTCCTGTCCAGGAGCCGTATCTCTGCGTAGTACGAGTGCACTCCTCAACTCCCAATCCGTGAAGGGCACGTTGTGGGGATGCGAAGCACTAGCAGGAAAAAGGCGATGGTGTGCCCCTGCTTCGCGCTTAATCGGAAGACATGCAGAGCCGTATGTCCTAGAGCTGGACGTATCTGCGAAATATGACGCGATGTGCTCAGCAATGACTGAAGGAATCGTAACTATATATCCACTAATGGAGATTCTGGGTACTGAGGGCACATTCTGTACTCCGACGATACGGCGAAGTTTTGTCCACACTTGTGATGACGGAGTATGTGCCGTGATGGATGACACATACTTTTTCCACGTAGCTTTCTTACTTTCTGGAATCAGAAAAACGGACCTACGCGCGCAGAAGCTTAAATTTGATATGATTGGCCATCGTAGGATTCCGACGATATGCTTAAAAGCCCGTGTGCGATCACGTATGGCTGCTGCAATTTCGTCCGTCCACCATTGGACCTGTTTCCGGCGACAAATACCGACGTGGAAGGAATGGTTTCCTCTGCAGCAGCCAAAATTCCAGTAGTAATGGAAGAAACGTGGTCGTCAACAGATTCTAGCATATCATCAGCCATCACTGCACCTTTCAAAAATTCTCGCAAATTTGCCCGCCGAAGTAACCAGCGCTGGGGTATTTTGGGCTGTCTTTGATTCAAGACAGATAGAATTATCGGGAAGTGGTCACTATTAATATCACAGAGGTTATCGTGTGCTTGCCACCATGGCAGGGGAACTAGCGCACGGCTGCACAAAGTGATATCTGGTGTGATAATGTGCCATGAGCGCAGCTGAAAAGTGTCGGTTCCCCTGTATTAAGCACGCAAAGATCAAACAGGTTGAGCATTCGCTCGAGCATCCTCTCCCTAGCACAGGAAGACGGAGAACCTCATAGTATGTTACGGGCGTTCACGTCTCCCATCATGAGGAAAGAACGACGCAACTGAGTGATCAAATCTTGTAGTGCACGCATTCCAAGGTTATAATCGGGTGGAATGTACACGTTGCAAACCATTGTCAATACTGGCAACGGAGTGCGAAGTGCAACTGCATCTAGCTGAGTACGGAGCGGTACTTCTTCGCTGTAGATGTCGGAGCGAACTACAGATTCCGCGCCATCCACAGCTACTCTCTCTTTGGAATAAAGACGATATCCTCTCATAGTGGTGGTGGTGATTACTGTTTAAAGAGGAAGTACAACTAGGCAGGTGGTGGTGGTGATTATTGTTTAAAGAAGAAGTACAACTAGGCAACCATCCTCTATATAACACTAATCAGAGAGAAAATATGGAAGGGGTCCGACACTTCGAAAAATGAAGGTATCGGCCAAAGGAAGACAAGGGCCACGATGGGCGTGAAAATGAAAGACTCCCTAGCCCTCGCAAACCTAATAGCGTCGGGGTCAGAAAAGAACAAGTGTTGACCAATAGATGTCAGATAGGATAGATGAAAGTGAGGAGCCTGGCACAAGTAAGTGGAAGCAATGCCCGGACTCAACTGAGGGCCCCGTGGTCGCCAACCCACGCTCCAAAGTTCAGAGCCCCTGAGGCCCCTTTTAGTCGCCTCTTACGACAGGCAGGGGATACCGTGGGTGTTATTCTACCGCCCCCACCCACAGGGGGAAACAACTAGGCAACCATCCTCTATATAACACTAATCAGAGAGAAGAATGGAAGGGACCCGACATTTCGAAAAATGAAGATATCGGCCAAAGGAAGACAAGGGCCACGAAGGGCGTGTAAATGAAAGAATCCCTAGCCCTCGCAAACCTAATAGCGTCGGGGTCGTAAAAGAACAAGAGTTGACCAAGGGAGGTCGGAAAGGATAGACGAAAGGGAGGAGCCTGGCACAAGTAAGTGGAAGCAATGCCAGGACTCAGCTGAGGGCCCCGTGGTCGCCAACCCACACTCCAAAGTTCAGAGCCCCTGAGGCCCCTTTTAGTCGCTTCTTACGACAGGCAGGGGATACCGTGGGTGTTATTCTACCGCCCCCACCCACAGGGGATATCATCTTATAGTCGTGTCGTTTCCAGGTCTCAAACGAGATTTCTGTAGACAGACTATGGAGGCCGCATGGACGGATATAAATTGACGTAACTCAGCTGGGCGACAGTGGTAACTACTGAAGTTCCACTGCAATTGTGCCAATGTGTGGATAAGTAAAGTTTCGAATTCAGAGCAATTTCTTTGCCTTCGTTCGGTCCATTACCTGCCATGTTCCGCCGCCTTTGTCGGTATCGTTTTCGTCACAATCACCATCCACGACAATGAGTGGTTCAGTCTCCATTGTCTCCTCAGAAGAAGGAGGCGCAGTGTCTGGACCCTCCGCGGATGGTGATCTCACTGATCGGGAACAATGGTCCTTCTTCTTACTGTCAAAGGGGTAAGTAATTTTTACACATATCTTTTTCTTTTTTCTCTCCTCCTTTAATATTATTCCTTAACATTTCATTCTCCTCTTATTTCAGACATAACACCTCAAGCTCTACACAACCTCATATAGTTTCCTTTTGACTTTTAATACAAGAAGCTACAACCACATCTACCAGCTAATTTTATTATAAATATAGCTACGTTTTCCGACGAATATCTGCCATCGCTCCTAAGCACTTGAACAACTTACTACCACTAAGAGTGACTTTTATTCCTAATTTATTAAGCTATTATAAGCTACTTTTGCCATCTCCAGAATAAGGCACCATATTTTACCAAATTTTAATTCAGCGCAGCAATTTTACGTATTATCATTAAACTTCTAACTAACCACTTGTTACCACATTTTAAAAAACAAGACATTCACAAAAATCTATACAAATTGTACCTCTTACTTAAGAATTAAAACAATCAGGATCCTGATCTATCTTTCTTTTAGGTTTGAGATTTTTAGGCTGATGATGCCCTCAACATGGGTGAGTGGTGGTGGTGGTGGTGATTATTGTTTTAAGGGGAAGTACAACTAGGCAACCATCCTCTATATAACACTAATCAGAGGGAAAAATGGAAGGGATCCGACACTTCGAAAAATGAAGATATCGGCCAAAGGAAGACAAGGGCCACGAAGGGCATGAAAATGAAAGACTCCCTAGCCCTCGCAAACCTAATAGCGTCGGGGTCGGAAAAGAACAAGAGTTGACCAAGGGATGGTGGTGGTGGTGGTGATTTTTGTTTTAAGAGGAAGTACAACGAGGTAATCATCCTCTCTGAACAAATAAGTGGAAAAGAAATTTAAAATATAAAACAAAATTATTTATTCAACAAAGGATTTTGGAAACGCAGTACAAAATAAAACAAAAAATAATTATAAAACTAGGCCGAAAGGTTTACTAACGTATCAAAAGGGAACGTACGTTCCCTGAATAACAGTACACTTGTAATTTACATACCCTTGATAAGTCCACTGTCGCACATAAAGCGGATGACGAGATCAGCAGTAGTCGCGTCATCGGCTAGTATGCGTTCGAGTGTTTCCTGCAGGCCGAGGCTCCGTCTTAGGCCAGGGAGATGCGCGCACTCTGTGAGGATGTGGGCCACGGTGAAGTCGGCACCACAAGAACACACTGGGGGGTCTTCCCTCTTTAGGAGATAAGAGTGCGTGGATCGTAAATGACCTATCCTCAGCCTGCATAGTACTATGGCCTCTCTCCGTGAAGGTCGGAAAGAGGACCGCCACACAGTTGTTGTCTTCTTAATTGCTCTCAGCTTGTTGGGAGTTCGGATATCTAACCACTCCGATTCCCAGGACGCCAAGATGGTTCGACGTAGCTGAGAACAAATATCCTTAGCAGGTACATTGGCAGGTCTTGGAGGTAAAAGTGCAGCTTCCTTTGCTGCTTCATCCGCAAGTTCGTTTCCCGCAATCCCAACGTGGCTTGGAAGCCACGCGAAAGTGATTCTGGTGCCAGCATCCCTTAACCTGGCTAGAAGGTCATGTATCTGCCGCACCAGTGGGTGTTGCGAGAAACAGGTTTCAATAGACTGCAGAGAGCTTAACGAACGGTACACATAAGAAAGTGGCTTCTTTCGTCACTTAGTGCAAACTGCAGAGCCTCTAAGATGGCGTAAAGCTGTGCAGTATACACGCTACATGCTTTAGGGAGCGAGATCTTCGTACTAATATCATCAATGACGAAAGAGCAACCAACATTATCTCCGATTTTAGAACCGTCCGTGAAGATAAGTCTCGCAGCCGGATATTGGTGAACGAAGTCCTGGAAATACCTCCGATGAACGGAGGAATCCGTGTTCACCTTGGGTCCACGGAGCAGATCTAGACGTATATCCGGTCGCGGAACCAACCACGGAGGTACCTCGCTAAGAGTTCGTTCAAGACAACCACCGATATCAATATTCAAATCATGACACAAGCTATCAATCCGAAACCCAACCGGCCGTGTGGCATTCGGCCGGTTTTGGCACCGCTGGTAGTATTGGGTGCGATAGATGCATTGATAGCTTGGCTGTAGCGGCATTTCACGAATTTTGGCAGCGTACGTTAGGAGTAACTGCTGCCTCCTTATCCGTAAAGGTGGAACTCCCGCTTCAGCGAGCAGGCTGGGAATGGGGCTAGTACGGAAAGCACCCGTTGCCAGCCTTACTCCACTATGGTGAATACTGTCTAAAAGGCTCAGCGTAGATTTTGATGCTGAGCCATAAGCCGCACTTCCATAGTCAATCCGGGAGAGGACCGTAGCCGTGTAAAATCGCAGAAGTACCGCACGGTCAGCCCCCACGAAGTGCCGCTGAGAAACTTAAGCATATTAAGTCTCTTCATGCAGGCAACCTTCAACTGACGGATGTGGGGCTGCCACGTAAGTCTCTTATCAAAATGGAGACCCAGGAATCTGTAGGTGTCAACCACTAGTAAGACACTGTTTCGCAAGCGGAGCTCTGGTTCGGGATGCACTGGTCGACGTCGACAGAAGTGTACAACAGAGGTTTTCGCTGCTGAAAATCGAAAACCGTGTTGCAGGGCCCACCTGTCGACTCGGTTAATAGCTTGCTGAAGCTGTCTCTCAGCAAACGCCACCCTTCCGGAGCTGTAATGTAGAGCTAAGTCGTCTACATACAGCGAAGGAACGACTACAGGCCCAGCAGCGGCAACTATGCCGTTGATGGCGATTGCGAACAGCGTGACACTCAGTACCGATCCCTGAGGTACTCCATTTTCCTGAACGTAATATTGAGAAAAAACATTCCCTACACGGACTCGAAAGACACGGAGGGACATGAAGTTCTCAATAAACGTTGGCAAATTTCCCCGAAATCCCCACTGGTGTAGTGTGGAGAGAATTCCATATCGCCAGGTAGTGTCGTAAGCTTTCTCCAGGTCGAAAAACACGGCGACTAGGTGTTCCTTCCGGAGAAAGGCCTCCTGAATGGCGCTCTCCAGTCTGACCAGGTGATCAGTGGCAGACCGATGAGAGCGAAACCCACACTGGTAGTTAGACAAGAGACCCTCCTTTTCCATGGCCCACACAAGACGCCGGTTAACCATCCTTTCAAATAGCTTACAGAGGCCATTTGTAAGGCATATTGGCCTATAACTATCCAGAAGTTTTGGATCTTTACCTGGCTTGGGAATTGGTATTACAACTCCCTCATGCCATTGAGATGGAAACACTCCCTCACTCCATATTCTGTTGAATAGGGTGAGGATATCCTTGAGACATCTGTCACTCAAATGCTTTAAGCATTTGATTATGGATTTTGTCCGGTCCAGGAGCCGTAACTCTGCATAGCGCAAGTGCACTTCGCAACTCCCACTCCGTGAAGGGCACGTTGTAGGGATGCGAAGCACTAGAGGCAAAAGAGAGGTGGTGTGCCTCTGCTTCGCGCTTGATAGGAAGAAATGCAGGGTCGTATCTCCTAGAGCTGGACGTATCTGCGAAATGTGACGCGATGTGGTCTGCAATGACTGAAGGAATCGTAACTATATCTCCATTAATGGAGATTCCGGGTACTGGGGGCACATTCTGTACTCCGACAATACGGCGGAGTTTAGTCCACACTTGTGATGATGGAGTATGTGCCGTGATGGATGACACATACTTTTCCCACGTAGCTTTCTTACTTTCTCAAATCAAAAAACGGGCCTTCGCGCGCAGACGCTTAAACGCAATATGATTGGCCATCGTAGGATTCCGACGATAATGCTTAAAAGCCCGTCGGATAGGATAGGTGAAAGTGAGGAGTTTGGCACAAGTATTTGGAAGCAATGCCAGCACTCAGCTGAGGGCCCCGTGGTCGCCAACCCACGCTCCATATTTCAGAACCCCTGAGGCCCCTTTTAGTCGCCTCTTACGACAGGCAGGGGATACCGTGGGTGTTATTCTACGGCCCCCACCCACAGGGGGACAACATGGGTGAAACATGTACCTGTATGTAATATCTTATAAGAACTATATCTTAAATTTAAATAAAAAACACTTATGTATTGAACAGGTGGAATCTAATATTACTATTTGATTTTAAGTACATTTCAATACGGAACATAATATGAGATTTATAACATGTAATGTTAAAGCCAACCAGGCACACTGCATATTAAACAAGTATCTCAACCTAAAAGTTAAGATTAGCACTTTATGTAAAGACTTAGCCTTTTTAAAAGAATGTCTTAAACTAAAATTGGTAGCAAGATTTTTGAAACACATCCAAAGAAAGAACTTATCAACTCCATATTTAATAGAAACCCAAACCAAAACGAATGAAATATGGCTTAAAAATGAAATAAAATATCTCTACAGGAAAAAGTCACTCTTAAACTTACAACTTTACAAAACACACTTAACTGTATCCCAACATATAAATCCTATAGAATGGAATTCTTTTCAATTACATGTAGATTACAAACTGAACGATTTTCTAAGCAAGAAACAATTAACTTTAAATAAAAAAACTCGCATTTTTAAAAGAAAATCAATTACAGTCTCCTAACAAGTGCATCAGTACTAAAACTCCTTCTCTCAGCAACACACCAGCCATAGTTAACTTAACCAATACAATTTTCTCAAGAAATGAAATGGAACTCTTAAGTAAAGGTTTAAAACATAACTAGCCTAGTATGCAAAAATAAAATGATATTTTCACGACCTTAGCAGAGATTTAAACCAATATTTCAAAACTCATTTTGGAATCACAAAATGACACTAGATACGACATAAAAAAGAAACTACCAACATTAACTGAAGGATTTAAAAAATTCTGATTTCAACAACACTAAACTTATTAAAGATATGAAAAACAAAATAAATATTAACAACATAATAGTAACCAAAGCTGATAAAGGAGGAACTACGGTTTTATTAAATAAAAAAGACTATATTTAAAAAACAGAGGATTTTTTTTACAAATGAAAAATACACAATAGTCAAAAAAGACCCCACAACAAAAATCCAGCGAAATTTAAAAACACTATTAAAAAATTCTACATTTTTACTCAATGAGCAAGAACAACAAAATCTAATCCTTATGAACCCCCTTATTCCTACAACCAGAGCAATACCAAAATTACACAAAAAAGATACCCCCATACGTCCAATAATCAATTGTAAAAACAGCCCAACTTATAAAACATCTAAATTTATCCACAAATTTCTCAAAAAAACATTATATTTTAAATAAAAAATCCCCTTTAAAGAATTCAGTAAACTTTTGCGATATTCTAACAAAATTCTTCTCACAGCCTAACCACATTATGTGCTCTTTTGACATTACAAATATGTACTCTAACGTACCAACCAAAGAAGTAAACATCATCAAAGACAACCTCAGTAAACATAGCAAACTTAGCAAGCTTGAAATAGAAGATTTCTTAAGAATCCTAAACTTTGTGTTAAAAATAATTATTTTACTTTTAATGATAAAATTTACCATCAGGATGGTCTGGCTATGGGAGACCCCTTATCTGGCATCTTAGTGGTGGTGGTGATTATTGTTTTAAGAGGAAGTACAACTAGGCAACCATCCTCTATATAACACTAATCAGAGGGAAAAATGTAAGGGATCCGACACTTCGAAAAATGAAGATATCGGTCAAAGAAAGACAAGGGCCGCGAAGGGCGTGAAAATGAAAGACTCCCTAGCCCTCGCAAACCTAATAGCGTCGGGGTCGGAAAAGAACAAGAGTTGACCAAGGGAGGTCGGACAGGATAGATGAAAGTGAGGAGCCTGGCACAAGTAAGTGGAAGCAATGCCTGGACTCAGCTAAGGGCCCCGTGGTCGCCAACCCACGCTCCAAATTTCAGAGCCCCTGGGGCCCCTTTTAGTCGCCTCTTACGACAGGCAGGGGATACCGTGGGTGTTATTCTACCGCCCCCACCCACAGGGGGATCTGGCATCTTAGCCGACATATACTTAGATTTCTTAGAACATCATAAAATTTCAACATATATAAAAGGCCTAAGCCTTTGGCTCAGATACGTTGACGACACTTTTGTAATTATTGAAAAAGAGCTCAACAGCGACAATATTTTAACTTTCCTAAACAACCTAGACAAAAATATAAAATTCACCAAGGAAGATGAAATCAATAAATACTTAGATATCCTAGATATCACAGTAACACGTAATAATGATAATTTTGACTTCCAAATTTATAGAAAACCAACCCACACCGCAATAACAATAAAAAATAATTCATTACATCCAAAATCCCATAAACTATCTACCTTCCATAGTTTAATTTACAGAGCCTTAAAAATCCCTCTATCACCTAAAAACCTAAAAAATGAAAACTGTATAATTTAATAAACAAAATAAAACTCAAATTAACAACTAACCTCATCCCTGACAGACCCAAAAAAAATAATTTTTTACTTTTACTTACAACAATCCAGATATTTACCAAATTTCGAACCCCCTAAAAAACGTGCATAGCCTTTAGAACAAATAACACCAACCAAAAATTATTTTTCAATCACAACACTGTCAATTCAAATAATAACACTTACTCAGGTTCAGGCATTTACAGACTCTCTTGCACCCAATGAGGCGTCTCGTACATTGGACAAACTGGCCGCAGCTTTCAAACTAGATACTTAGAACATTATAATGCCTCCAAACACAACAAATTTTTAGCTATGAGCTCTCATATGGAAGAAGCAGGTCATCATTCCACTACTATAGATCACGACCTCACTATCATTAAAAATGTAGGTAAAGGAAAATTAATGAACGAATTAGAAAACATCCATATATTTTTAGACCAATATTACAACAAAAATTCAAACCTTAACGATATTATTGAAGTTAAAAACCCATTATACGAAATTTTACCAAAATTGTTGCAATCTATAAACTATAAACATAATAACTTAATAAACAATCTAAAATTATCTTTTTCCAAGACCCATCCCACTTTAGGAGGCACAGCTCCCACCCTTCCGCCCCCACGGGCCAACCACATCCAATGACACTTAAACTTAACGCCCCTCCCAACCCATCCCCACCTCCGCACCCTCCCCCACCAACCTCACATCGGTATAACAATAGAAGCACAAATATTTCTCATTCAAATGCTTCCATGGCAACTATTTAACATTACAACAGTTAAAAGATAAATGAAATTCACGCACTACATATTTTCTTCAACTCACATCACAAAATTAACATCACAACTGTCAAAGGGGTAAGTAATTTTTACACATATCTTTTTCTTTTTTCTCTCCTCCTTTAATATTATTCCTTAACATTTCATTCTCCTCTTATTTCAGACATAACACCTCAAGCTCTACACAACCTCATATAGTTTCCTTTTGACTTTTAATACAAGAAGCTACAACCACATCTACCAGCTAATTTTATTATAAATCTAGCTACTGTACCGGGAACACCGCTACGACAGAAGTTCGAAGTATGTTTGTTGAACTTCGTGCGAGGTGGAAGGTAGGCAGCCCGCCGAACACAGTGACGTACCCAGCGAGTGACGTGGTCGCCGTAAGCCAGCTCTCCGCTACCATATATGGTAATGATCCAGCTCGTCCCCAAAAGTACATCTTTGAGTTAATTTATCGCTATTTTGACACTGCCATCTTAAAGGCCCTTACAATAGACATCATCTGTTCAGATTTCAAGAAAATCCACCGAGTATTATAGAAGTTATAAGGGTAGATAGTACCCGAGTTCTAGACACTTCCATGCGAACGTGTATAAAAGGAAGACCACCCGACCTACGAATTCAGTGTCTGTCACTCCGCCGTCTCCGTGACACGGGTGACAAGAGAAGTCTTGTGTGTGTCGAACTTCTAATCGACAGTCTGCGATATCCAAGTTCGGTATTTCTCTAAGTGTTGTATCAGGACTTTGCCATATTCTTGAAGTGCCTGAATGGGACTTTGTTTTCTGCGGACATCGTATTGGAACTTTGTCATATTGAAGCATTGGGACTTTGTTTTTCTTTCGTGTGTCGTGATTGGACTTTGATGTTTTGTTAAAGTGCCATATAAGAACTTTGTTTTTTTTCCTGAACCGTCTCATTGGAACTTAGTTATTTTCGCCAAGTGTCGCGATAAGACTATTATTTTCTTAAGGTGACGTACTGGAACATTGTCATCGGAACTTTATTTTCTTCGAGTGTCGTGTTGGGACTTTAACATTTCGACACGTTGGAACTTTATTTTCTTCGAGTGTCGTGTTGGGACTTTAACATTTTGGCACATTGGAACTTTGGAACTAGGTTCTCCAAAAAGTGATCGAGCAAGAGGGTGCCGGGTCCTCTCGCCCTTACCCACCGCTTCTCCCTTTTCTGGAAGAGGTGGTGGTGGTGGTTATTATTGTTTTAAGAGGAAGTACAACTGGGCAACCATCCTCTATATAACACTAATCAGGGAGAAAAAATGGAAGGTGTAGTACAACTAGGCAACCATCCTGACCACTAATCAGACGGAAAATATAGAAGGGGTCCTACACTTCGAAAAATGAAGAGATCGGCCAGGTGGTGATGGTGATTATTGTTTTAAGAGGAAGTACAACTAGGCAACCATCCTCTGTATAACACTAATCAGAAGGAAGAATGGAAGGGATCCGACACTTCGAAAAATGAAGATATCGGCCAAAGGAAGACAAGGGCCACGGAGGGCGTGAAAATTAAAGACTCCCTAGCCCTCGCAAACCTAATAGCGTCGGGGTCGGAAAAGAACAAGAGTTGACCAAGGGAGGTCAGATAAGATAGATGAAAGTGAGGAGCCTGGTACAAGTAAGTGGAAGCAATGCCAGGACTCAGCTGAGAGCCCCGTGGTCGCCAACCCACGCTCCAAAGTTCAGAGCCCCTGGGGCCCTTTTTTGTCGCCTCTTACGACAGGCACGGGATACCGTGGGTGTTATTCTACCGCCCCCACCCACAGAGCCCCTGAGGTGGTGGTGGTGGTGATTATTGTTTTAAGAGGAAGTACAACTAGGCAACCATCCTCTATATAACACTAATCAGAGTGAAAATATGGTGGTGATTATTGTTTTAAGAGGAAGTACAACTAGGCAACCATCCTCTATTTAACACTAATCAGAGGGAAAATATGGAAGGGGACCGACACTTCGAAAAATGAAGGTATCGGCCAAAGAAAGGCAAGGGCCACGAAGGGCGT